>NW_024962264.1:18964533-18966049 GCF_019238085.1 Lagopus leucura | reverse complement strand
GCACCTCGGCTCGGCTCTGCACGGCACGGGGCGGCGGGCAGGGCGCAGCCTCCGACCCCGCAACCCGCAGGGGAGCGGCCGCAGGGCGGCGGGGCCGGGGCCGGGCGCGGCGGGGCGGGGGCGGCGGGCGCGTGGCCGCGCCGGCGGCGGGAGCACCCTCAGAGCCTGAAGGAGGCTTCGGAGAACGGGTGCTGCATCTTGAAGCTAGACAAGAAGCACTGCAGGGGCGGGGGCAGGGGGTTGAGGAGGGACGGCGGGAGGCTGGGGAAAAAGAAATCATCTCCTCTGACCTCTAGCGAAGTGCCAGGTTTTTTCTTAAGCTCTTCACATTTCCTAAATTTGCAGATCTGGTGTCCCGTTTTGCGGTTCCTGCAACTGCTGCAGACTCCACAGTTGATGAGCCGCTTGCAGGGCACGCACACCCCGCAGCGTTTCCGCTTCTTCTTGGCGGGGTTGCCCGCCCCGGCCCCGGCCCCGGCGCCTCCTCCTCCGCCGCCACCACCTCCGCCACCACCGCCGGCCCCCCCGCCGCCGCCGCCGCCGCCTCCTCCTCCGCCGCCCCCCGCGCCGGCGGCGGCGCCCAGGGCGGAGGCGGGGGCGGCCGAGGCGTGGCTCTGCGGGCAGTCCGCCAGGTTGGCGATCTGGAAGGCGCTGTCTGTGACGGCGGCCGAAGCCGCGGCGGGGGAGTGCAGGGCCGTCATGACGATGACCCCGGGTGGCAGCGAGAGGCCGCCCAGCGCCGGGATGGCCGAGAAGGTGCCGACGCGCTCGGGGAGGTTCATGATGTCGGCTTCGGCGGCGCCGCACTTGAGCTTGTTCATGCACTCGCCCGCCAGTGGCCGGCAGTGCTCGGGGGCCAAGCCGGAGAGGAAGTTGCCGTTGGCCATGGGCAGCGCGGGCTGCTCGGCCGGCGCGCAGCCGGGCTTGCCCAGGCGCTGCGAGTCGCTCCGGTGGTGCATGCCGCCCCTGCCGGCGTGCAGCGAGGAGGCGGCGGCGGCCGCGGAGGCGGCGGCGACGGCGGCGGAGGAGGAGGAGGAGGAGGGCTTCCTCGCGCCGCCCGCCGCGCCGCCGCCGCCGCCGCCGCTGCCCCAGAGCATGGCGGTGGCGGCGGCGGCGGTGGCGGTGTCGCAGTTCCAGGGGGACATGCCGATGCGGGCGGCGGCGGCGGCGGCGGCGCTGGGGAAGATGGGGGTGGTGATGCGCGCGATCTTGGCCGCCTGCGGGAAGGCGCCGCCGTTGGTCTTGTAGAAGGTGGCGAAGGAGCGGTACCTCTCCATCTCCGAGTTGTAATCCACAAGGCTGTTGAGGGCCCCCTCGGGCAGGTGGCTGTCCTTGGGCAGCCCCGGCGCCTCGGGGTTGGGGCCGCTCTCCACGCACACGTTGGTGTTCATGGTGGCGGCGAGCGGGTGGGGGTCGGGGGGAGCTCAGTCCCACGCGGGGCGCGTCCCCGGCGACGCCGAGCGGCCGGCCGGCTTGGCCTGCCGCATCCTCACGGGAGCTGAAAGACACAAAGTGG
>NW_024962264.1:18773857-18964433 GCF_019238085.1 Lagopus leucura | reverse complement strand
GGGGGGGAGTGGGGGGAGGCGGGAAAGGGATGAAAAAAAAGCCCCGAAGAGAAGGAGGCGGGGAGCCGCCAGCTGCCGCCGTGTCCTTCTGCGCCCGGCGGTCATTAGCGCCGCGGCACAGCTGGCAGCGGGGCGACAGCCGAGACAGCAGCGCCGGGGCAGGCGAGCCGTAACCGCGCCGAGGCCCCGGGCGCTGCGGGAGCCGGAGCTCACCCCGCAGGGAGGGAGGGATCCCCGAGGCCGTCTGCAGGGAGCCGCGGGGTCAGGGGGCCGCCCGCAGGCCGCTGCCGGGGGTCTCGGTTTAGAGGTGGGAGAAAGGCACGTTACGGCAGCCTTCGCCAACTGAGGCGAAACAGCAGTAGAACTTCAAAAGCCCTCAGTTTCCGAACAGTGGCTCTTTGTTTTCCAGCTGCTGAGCGGCTCAGATACTTCAGCACCTTTTCCGACGGGCGGCCATCGGGCAGAGCCTCCGCTCCGGGCACGCCGCGGGGCCGCATCTAGCTGCCAGACGCCGCCACGTTCAGTTCCAAATGGTTATCAATTACGGTAATTACGATCGTAATTAGATTAATGAACCGTTCGGAGCCCAACCTACCGAGCGCACCAACTTCATCTTCTCCCGAGGCACCGAAAAGCGGGCTTTATGTCAACAGATCCGAGCGCAGGGAGCGCGAACCTGAGCGAGAAGCCTCGCCCCGGGCTGGAGTGCGGCGGGAGGAGACCGGGAGCCGCTCTGCGTCCTCCCCTCGGCGGGGAAGGGACGAGCCTGGGATGCAGCCGGCAATACAAAGGCTGCCCCGAGAGGAAGGCGAGCGGAGCCGCACGGCCTCGGGGCCTCCGGCGGCGGCGGGCACGCATCGGGCACGCATCGATCACGCACCGAGAGGCCGCGTGCCGGGGGCTGAGCCCGCAGCCCTCACCGGGGACCACCGGCGGGAGGCGGCCGTGGCCGTGCATGTTCGCTCCCGCACGTCTGGCGTGCAGGAGCCGGGGTGCAGAGGTCATATTTGACATTCGGGAGGAGGGGCGGGGGCAGATTAATTAATAAATTAATGCCCCGGCGCCTTTTCTCGCCCGGCTCTGGCGTTCAGGTACTTTGGCGAGCCCTGAGAACAAGAACGACGGCAAAAAATAAAAAATAAAAGATACAAAAAGCCGCCGACAAAGCACAAAATGAGAAAGATAAAAAAAAGAAAACCCACCCCCCTTAAAGAACAAAACAAACAACAACAACAACAAAAAAAAAAAACACAGAGAAGGAAGGAGGAGAGGGAAAAAAAGCAAAACAGTCACTTACCGGGCTCTTTATTGGGGGGGCTTGGATGCGCAGCCTGCCCGCCGCTAATTAGTTGCACATCAGTCCCTAACACAAAGAAGGAGACGGAGCAGCGGCGGCAGCGAGCATCCAGCTGTGTCCTGGCGGCTCCTCAATTACAACTTTGCGACTTGTAAACAAACTGCGAGGGGCGGCGGGAAGGGGCGCGGGGGGCGGGGGTGCCCATCCGGCAGCGCCGAGCCGCTAAACAAATACCTGCGAGCGCCGTTCCCCTCGCTCCCTCTCTCCGTCTCGTTGCAGAGAAAGGAGGAGGAGGAGGAGGAGGAGGCGGGGGAGGCGGCGGGGGGCGAGGAAGGAGCAGGCACCGAGGGAGCGCGCGTGTGAGTGTGCGTGTGTGTGTGCGTGCGTGCGAGGGCGGGCGGGAGCCCGGGGCCGCGTCCCCGCGCCGCGGCCGTGCGCGCCGGGCGGGCGGGGCGGGAGGGAGGGAGGGAGGGTGGGAAGGAAGGAGGGAGGCGGCGGGGCCGGGGGGAGCGGGCGGGGATGCGGGAGGCGGGCGGCCGCTGCCCAGCCGCCGCGAGAGGCGCGCACGGGCCGCCACCCTGCCCGCGGCACGGCACGGCACAGCACGGCGCACAGCGGGGGGCTGCGAGAGCCGCGCTGACGGGAGGCGCAGCTAGGCGCGCAACTTGATGCCAGCGGCTCAGCGATCGTCAGCATCGTTCGTAGCTGCTGCTGTTGATTTTGCGGGAGGTTTAGGTGCTGCGCGTTGTGGGCAGGTGGAAGGGAAAGAGCTGGCTTGCAGATGTGATGCGGCCTCTGGAAACCCACGGTGTGCCCGCGACCACGTTGCCTTTGGAAAGCCGAAGTTGCGTGGCAGCGTCGGTGCTGGCCGCATGTGGGGTCACCCCATGGGCACCCGGCCAGAAGCACGCCATTCACACCCCCACCGCTTTGAATCTTACATCTGCCTCTGGTCCAGCAGAGCAGTAGCAGAGCAGGGTCTGTCGGACAGCCCTCAGTTAGCTGAGGAGCACCAACACTTGTATGCATTATTCAGAGCCCGCTGTGGTGCATCTAACTGATCATCTGCCTCTAAACACACAGTGTGCATTTGAAAATACCCCAAACAGGTGTTAACGCATTAAAGCATCACCTCCCAAGGAGACGGCACAATCCTGATAGACGGGTCTTTTCGGAAGAACTTTTGGGGAAAAATACAACCGAGGGGAAATGGTATTTCAGGAACATCACAGAATGGAGGGGCTCTGAGCACCTGATGGAGTTGTATATGTCCCTGTTCACTGCAGGAGAGTCAGACCAGATGGCCTATAAGGTCCCTTCCAACTCAAACAGTTCTGTGATTCCCTACCCCTCTTCCCCCTCCCTTAGTTCCCATGCCCTGTGCAATACCCAAGCACTCGGCACACCATTCAAACACACAGCCTGAAATGCACACTTCCTCTCATTGCAGCCTTGGTCACACACTACCAGTCCTTTCTGAGTTAATCTATTACTCTGAAAGAGTTACATTGTTAATAACCAAAAAGAAGAAAGGAGAAAAACCTCTACCCAACTTTTCTCATGTCCAAGGAAGGACGTTTCATATATTTTCCACTTGTCAGTTGGATTTCCAATTGAGTTGGATTGCAATGCTATAGATAATCCTTCTGCTCCAGCTCAGAAAACTTGCACACTTTTCTAGTGCCTGGGAAGAAGCATGGAATTCACTCCAGATGGGTTCTCTCCAAAACCTTCTGTTCAGGAAAGTTGTTTTGTTTTCAGATACAAGCCTGCTTTATCCCGCAGCCCACCCCAAGCTCGAGCGTCGGAGGATGGGAAGAATGGAAAATGTACAGGTGTTTGTTGGCGAGGCAACAAACGAATTCCAGATTGTCCTTCTCACTGTAATCCCTGCTTTGATGGGAGGGATGGAAAGTTGGAAATCCCAGGCTCTGCTTTTCATCCAGAAGCCATTGCTATTTCATTTTTAGCAGGAATACAGAGCCCATGGTGAACACAGAAGCTGCTCTGCTCTGGTTGTTCAAGAAGAAAACTGTAAAAAAAAAGATCCCAAGTTCATTTTTTCTGCTCTTGTTTATTCCATGCCTTGCTCTCATGCCTATCTGTAAAGTGGCCATTGTAAACCTACCCCAACCTGTTGTTGATCCTATAAGTGTTGTATTAGCATTAGAAAAAGGGGGGAGATAGATAGCAGCAAACATGCTCAACTTTTTGAATGCCTCCTAAAACAACAAAAGGAAAAATAGCCATAGAGTCATTGAATGGTCTGTGACAGAAGGGAACTTTAAGACCATAAAAATCTCAAGAAATACTTTCTTTGGTTGTGATGTTGCATAGGTCTGGCCACTTTCTCCCTGAAATAACCACAGATTCTGTTACCATCTCAGTTCCACACTGCAAGAAAAGGTGTATATTTGCAGCTCTGTCAATGCCTCGCTCCCTTCATCTGTTGTCACATTTTCACTGTTAGAGATGCAGACTCATATGGAATAAGCTTGTTTTTCAAGTACTTGATTTCACACAACACTATTATTTATGGCTAAGGCTTGATTGGGAGGAATGACAATCAATCACTCGAAGCTGGTGTCAGTGCCAGGAGCATTCGTACCCTACAGGCCACCCTTCTGACTGGCAGCAAGCATCAGCACACAGCGGTTGGCCATATCCCTTACTGTCCCCTGAGGTCAATGTTTATCAGCCTTCAGCTTTTCTGCCAGAAGGCATAAAAAAGGGATTCCACATGCTGCGTGGTGTAGGACTGACAGATAAGCCCACAGCAGCGCTCTAGACCATCTCCAGTGTCCCCAGAACCCGTTTCTTTCATAGATTTCAGAGGTATCTCACAGCCGAGCAGCGCTGTGGAGGTCAGCTGGCTTCTCTACACACTAGGGAGTCTGAAAGATGCCAGACGCTGACAGCACAATATCCATCATCTAGTGACAAATTATCGTCTCCTTTCCAATGCTGAACGTTCAGCAGCAGGCACCATCTTGCAGAAGAGGTAGCTGCTGGGGTTCAAATAATGCTAACTTTCATCATCATGTAATTGTCACCTCAGCTCTCTGAGTATCTCTCAGCGTTGTCCTACTCACTGCTGTGACCCTGCAGAGTCAAGAAAGGGGTTGTTGGAAAAAGGAAATGAGACCCCTGATGCAAACAGCCGGTGAAAGAATGCATCACACTCAAAGAACAGCGACAAAATGTGAGCTAATGGGCCCAAGCAGGTGGACAAGAGGGCATATGCTGAGGAGCCAACAAAACCTGGCAAAACAGATAGATAAACTGTATCACGAGGATGTGATAGGAAAACAGGGGCAGGACTAAACACAGAAAGCACCACCAGGGACACAAGCAAATCATTTTGCCTCAACAAGATCTATCCTTTCTCACATGTGCACAGTCCTGTCCAAAGGTGCAGTCACACCAATATTTTAAGCCAGCAACAGAGCTGTTATCAAGGCAGCTGGTGCTGCACTGCCTGAACCCCCTCGGCTGCCCCTCCCTCACCAGCTGCTTCCCTGCCTGCATGCTCGCACTGAGGATCACCTCCAGCCGGTACTGAGCCCTCCCTGAGTGTAACTCTACCCCCCAGCAAGTGTGCACCTGCCGTACACCACAGCCTTACAACACAGCAAACATGGCCCCGAGTACAGAGATCTTGTTAAAACATGCTGCAGGCAGGCCAGGAGATGCTATCAAGAAGCTAAACAAGAAGCAATGTACCTCTGGTCTTTAAATTCTTGCCTGTTATCCCCACTGAATCTACTTGACTCAAAGTTGCAAAGCGTTACTGGAAGCAGGACGGCAGAAGTGCACCTTGTGAATTCACTTATTGCACTCAGTACTTAAAGGCCCACAACTTTTTAGTTGATAACTGAGATTAACAGGCTTCTCTCTTTTATATCTGGGATTGTACTGCAGTACAAAAATGACACAAAAAACTAACACAAATACTTTAGTGCAGAGCTCGTATAGCACGCAGAGCTTCCTTAGTACCCAAGCCCATTTAACACGCGAATTTGCAGTTACAGTAATGAACTGACCAACAATTGCCTGTATAGACAAAGTGGACATTAAGGCTTTACACAACACTACCAAAGTATTTAGAAGTTAATTTATCACGCATAGCAAAGCTGGGCTTCTTGAGACTTCTAATGAAAGCCGATACAGCCATTGCCTGATTACTGTAACGTACACGCAATCATTAATACAAAAGTCCTCCTTAACTATCTTTATTTTATGGCCACAGTTATCCTAGGAGGGAACAGGAGGGGGGAAGGGGAAAGCAATGCTTCTTGCTTGTGTTTACGCCAACTGTAATGGGGTTGTGGCATTGAAGAACGCCAATTAGACACCAAAGTTTATTTCGTGGCCTTGACAACAAGATGTGGGTCTAACAAGACATAGGAAAGCAGCATATGACGTTCTGAGGGCAGAATGAGACAAAATGACACTGTTTGACATTAATCCAGGGGCTGTGGCCAGCTTTCTGCAGTGCCAGAGATTGATTGCTGGCTAGCATGTGAAGGTGGTCTGAATCCACAGTCCCCATTTCAGCTGCACTGAACCAAGTCCTGTTACAGGTAAGGAGCTGAGCCCTGGCATCTGCATGTAACCAACAATCCTGTACTTCAGCAGCAAAAACACAGACAAAGAAAAGATTCATAAGGGATCTGGTAATTATTTCTCAAGTTTGTTCAGCAAACTGCACTCTGTTGTTATTTTGCTGCTGGCTCCTGCTAATAATTTGCTCTCCATTTATAAAGAATAGAGCCTCTAAAAAATTTGTTGGCATCTGGCTCAATCAAAATGAAAAAAGTCGTAATAAGGAAACTGTCTTTCAGAAAGAGTGAGGATTGTGTTCTCTGAATGTAGATTTTTTTAATGACTTTGGATTTTGCAGATTGTAGTCATTATACAGCTATTTATGAGGAAGTATTATTGTTGTCTTTGTCAACAAAAAAACCTCGAGAACACTGTCTGTCACCTAGAATTGGTATTGCCACAAAATAAATCTTCTCTCAGCGTTCCTGTGGATGTTTTCACAGGATCGTTAGAGAACCTGAACCCCACTATTAGTGCAAATTAAAAATTATTTAATAGTGCTGCCTGTGAAAGGGTGCTGTTTTTACAGCTGTCAAAGACCTCAGACACCGATCATTTTGTATAACAATACGTTATTTTCTTTTAGTACTTCTAGACAAATTGCAGGTGTTATCTTATGATTCTTTTAATGTCTGTATTATTGTAAAAGCACTAGAATGAGTGAATAAATAGTCACCTAAAATAGATATTGATTTTGAATCTTTAAAAGCAAAGTACCAAGAACATCAGTAATATGTTTACCTCAAAAATATGAATATCTTTACGTACCATTCCATTCACACTGAAAGTTCTGGAGCTTTGTACCTCTTTGGAGAGAGTTCCTACTGTGTACCATTTACACCTCACGTAAACTTGTAGGTTAAGTGGTACATTAGTCTTGCTTGCAATCAGAAATTGCACCTGTCCTTTGGGAATGCTTCTAAATATTTTGACTTTAATGACGGAGCTTTTTAGCCTTTCTCTTTGTTCAAGTCAAAGTTAGCTTCTTGTTGCTTCCCCTGTTGCTCCTGCTCCCATGTGCAGAATCCCACCTGCTAAAACCCACCACTGCCAAACATGCAGCAGACTGTAGACAAAAGACAACGTTCAATGAAACAGGAACCACTGAATTTCCCATTCAGGCCATGACCATAAAACAGTGGGGTCACAGCAGACCTGTAGCATACATGAAGAAGCAGATCTTTAAGGAATGCATATTTTCATATATTGAAAGAAGTATAGGGGCTGCACATTTCCCAGCCATGTGCAATTCCTAGCAGTGTGTAATTCTATTTACATTCATGTGTCGCACTTTCTGCTGCAGCTGTAATAAACATCCTTTTGTATATGGCAATTTCAGGGTTACTCATCTTTCTTTCCTACTGTTATCAAGTCTCTATTTCAAATATCTGCCTGTATCCTGCTCTTTCCAGTAAGACATATCAGTCTACAGATAATATACGCGCCCCATGTGTACAGATGCCCATGCTAAGCCTCCAGCTGTGCTGCCCCCTTTGGCTAATGTTTCTCCTTAGCAACTGCACCCCACACCAATCTTTTCCATACCATCAGCTCACCTGCCCTTTCTCTGCATTTGGTCCAACTCAAAAGACTTGCTTGTTCTTTTCTGACAGAACACTGGCAGTTTCCAAACAATTTTTGCTTCCTAAGGTAGACTTCAAAACGAATATATGTGACTGCATACATACAATGGCCGCTGGTTTGTGCAGTGATCCCAGGAAAGAACAAACTTTAGTTGTCAATAACATAATTCCTATTAGAGTCCAGGTCACAGATAGGTCAGAAAGGCATATTTTGATTTTTATTTATCTCCCCTGACTCAGATGTATAGGTTAAAAGGTGAAGTTAGGTAAGATGCCCTCCAACCCAGAGTGCCCAAATCAACCTCAAAGAGGAGCTGCTGTGTCAGAGCTGTGAGAGAGCACGTGCAGAGAGACAGCAGGTTCTAGACTGATTGAGAGAAGACCCACAGCAGTGATGAAAAAGACCAGAGAAGATTGGGCAACAGTAGTACAGCAACCATGCACACTGGAGTAGTTCTGAAACCAAAGTAGTTTTATTTATCATTAAGTCTGACTTACTTATGATCTCTGTAACTATAACATCATCCCTTCTTTATCATCAATCTAGGTACCTTTGGCCAGATGTTTTCTTTAAGCATTGCAGAAGGATTTAAAGGGCAGAAGCAGATGGATGGATTAGAGTCTATTACAGAAGAAGTGAAAGTCAGTATTGCCATGGGTGGGAAAAGTGGTCATGATTTGATTGACTGGTTTTCCTTCTATCTGGCAGATACATAAGATGGTTCTGCCTGCCACTGCAGAAGCAGGCAGAAGCAACTGCTCCAGTGATAAGATCCACAATACTACCTGTTCTCAGGAAACTCTAGTATAAAAGTCTTACTTTCTTCTTCCATCAAATGTCTGTTAACATTTCTCTCGCAGTGCATCTTACCACCAAGATGAATAAATTCATCAGTAGTAACACAGACATACATGATTGCAATTACTCTAGCATGTGCACACCAGCTCTCCAGTACATTTCACAACACATTCATATACAATCGTAATGTGTTCTCCACTGGATACACTGTGCTTTCCAGTCACAACATTTAAAAGGGAGAAAGAGAAAGAAAAGAGAATAGGCAGAAATAGATGCTGATCAGAGAAAGCAGCCAGGTCCCAGAAAAACATCCAGGAGAAAAAAAAACCTACCTTAACAATTTCTGCTGGTTTGACATAATTTTCTCCACTTACTATTCATTTTCTTTGTAGTTCTTAGCTTTTAACAACCCATTAACATACCATACAAGTCAAGAGTTTTCAGGATTGCATTTCCAACATTTGCTTCTCCTTGCTATTTTTCCATTTTTTTAATTCAAAAATTGTACTAAACTTTAAATTTCACATTACTGTTACAAAGTCTCACTTTCCTTTAAATAACTTAAGCTCCTTTTTATTTTAGGTGATTCCAACCAATTAGCCATCATGCCAATATACCACCAAGAATCAAGCAGAATTACTCCAGGGTGAGTTGCCCTACGGCTTTAGGTTACCTTGGTTTGGGGTGCTGGAGAAGTCAGCGTAATTAAGAAAAGTTTACAGTCTTAATAAATATCCCAGAGTTATCCTTCTCTTGTGCCTTAACTCCTTTCCTCACCATCTGAAGTCCTGTCCCTGCCAATACTTGCCATGGGTAAATGACACCCTTGCAACTCTTCTCTGCCGCACTTCCAGGAACCTCTCTCAACTGAACACAGGACACTGAGTCTGGCTTTAATTTATTCTTTCCCTTTTATGTGGTGTAAGGGAGCAAAAGAGCTAAAACTCTCACCTTCTCTCTCTGTTAAGGATAATGTATTCAGATCTCCGAAGAGAAGTGCCTAATGCCATAAGCACATTGTCTTAGAGAAAGAACATCACTTGAAAAGCTTAAATGTATCGAAGCCAAAGGCAACCACAATTCTAGCACTTCCTGCAGTCCCTGTCTTGGAAAAGGAATTGCCACAAGAGATAATATCAAAGAGCACCCAACATGGGATTTCAGGAGATCATTTTTGTATACGAGGTGCATTCTTTAGAAGGGCTTTTTAAATTATAAGGAAGAGCCTCAGAATATAAGGAGATGCACGTACACACACGTCTTTAACACCACTTAATTCCTCCGTGTGTGTTACCCCAAAAGATTTATACTGTAGGCTCTGCTATAGACTTAGGGAGCAGGGATGTCTGCTGGCTCAGTAATGGGGATGGAAGTCAGACAACCCAAGTGCCTCCATTTCAGTCGGAAGCTATCTGTCTCCTGGTTGCTGCTGGTTATGACCCAGGAAGAAGTGGATGCATGGCTTGATACAGCACAGGAAATAGAAGATATATGTTAATGATCGTATGCTGTTTCTACCTTGAAAAGACAGTTCTATTACTTCCAGTTGGAGACTGTTTGATTGGGAGGTAGGAGAAAACTTGTAAAAAGCATCAACGATTTTAACCTGCGTTTTCCCTTCCGTGGTACTCCCATCTCAGTTAGAGCTTCTTGTTTGATGTTTTCCTTCACAGACTATGACCAACCTTTAAAACACTTGAGATGAAGTCAGGTAGATCAAACAGAATACGGTATAATCTGTGTACGCTCTAACAGCATTAGCAGACATCAGCAAAGGGAATGGATTACTTCCCCACTCAACTTGAACTCATTTTTGCCCTTAAGTGCCATACACATACAGAACGCCAAGGACAAAGAGGATCAAGTCACATTAATTGCATGTTTTGGGGCACCATTTAGACTAGCTGCTCCAGACAATTAGACAAATCAAGCTTTTCATTTAGATGCCTATGTGTTGATAGGAAAGTGTGCCATATCAGCTGGTCCAACTCAGTCTCCCTGGTTTCATTTTGGCATGGGAGGTTACAACTGCAGTGCTTTACCAGAAGCTCTTGGTGACAACCAGATTTTGCTAAGATATTAAAGCTCTTCTTGCAAAGCCCTGCTGCTTTTTCCATATATTAGAAACTGCATTAGTGTTCAGTCAGGTTGCACAAGAAGAAAACAATACATCTAGCTAATATCATGTATTCACTTTGCATTATAGCTCGCTTCCCATCTATTATAAACTTTTCCCACTCTGCAATAAATTGGTCATCTTTTTTTTTTTTTCCCCATCCCTTTTTCAGATTTCCTGGTTCCAAACCTCTCACTAAGCTTGATTTGCTGCTTCTGCTGGGCCACCTAAACTATACCATGTGCATTATACCTCAGGGTAGATCATTAATTCTCACCTCTTTGATTTAGCTGCAGCCTCACTCAGATTCCTGCATCATTTTATCTCCCTCAATTTTTTCTGCCAGTTTGAAACTCAGCTTTGGTTCTGCCTCCTTAAACATCAGAAGAAAATACATTTCTTTTACCTTGACCTCATTTTCTCACCTGACAACATTTGGCTTTTTTACTGATGTCTTCCCAAATCGTGTTTCTGCCATTTAGCACTAAGGAAAGCATTTCTGTGTTCCAGCAAGGGCAGCTATTTGCGTTCTTATCATGTTCTGATTCATCCCATGCATCTGTCTGGGCGATTCTGAGCTCAGTGCCAAAACAATTTGGGAGTTTGTATTATAGCTAGAAAGCCTCTCCAGTATCTTGATGGCTTAGCTGTATTTGCAGTACCATATTAATATAGGCCAGTCAACTCTGCATTTACCAGTACCTTTCTGTGCTGTTGGCCCTTGGTTTCCAATTGTAAAAATCCACTATCCTGGCAAAAATGCAGATCTCCAACTTTCAGGCTAAAGCCACAGTTCAATCACTTCTATGTTTAATTCAGTATTAACTTCCTTCACTTTTTAGTCATTGACTCCAAGTTCAGGTTCATACTCTTCTCAGTCATCTCCACCACTCTACAGCATTAGCAACACTTTCAGAAAAGGTAAGATATACTGCCACCAGAGCTTAATCATTAATGCTCTTTAGCATAGAGGGTCCATGAGTTGCTTGTCTCAGTAATTTCACCTCAATGTAATGCTCATCAAACCACCACATCCACTATGAACTCTTATTTAAACTCAAGAGGAAGCTGGCCTGGCAACCCTGGAGATCAAAGTATGCTGATGTATTTACAGGAGCCAGACATGCACCCACACAACCTTCTCTCATGTTTAACTGTGCAAAGTGCATCCCTTTTCCCTCTGGGAAGCCACCTTTACTCATCAGCACTTCAGTTCTAGTACCAAGCTAGTCCTCTCCCAATATAGAAAGCAGAGAGCATACCAGCTGTGGGTATGATTTTCTTTTATTTTGCACGTATCCATCCACCTTCAGCATTTATAAAGGCACCCAAGCCACATCAAATTGCACCAATCATTTGCTGCTGCTACTAAACGGAGCCACCAATACCGATCACCTCCAACTCTCCAAACACAATTTATTTTTAAATGAATACATAGCTCAGAATCCTTCTCACTAATGAAAAGCCACAACTGTGTCTGCTACACAGCAGGAATGACTCAGGACCTTATTTTCACAGCGGTGCTTTGCAGCTCGCACCACTATGGGCTATGGAAACTAGGAGATTTTATATCAGATGGGCTTCCGCACATAGAAAAACATGCTGCTGTAGGGGACCAGGAATAATTAAATCAAAAGAGTTTAATAGAAAAGTGAAAGTCTCAACTTGCCACTTGGTCAAACCAGAGCAAAAGAGGAACTGTTCAAAAGCTTCACAAAGAAATTCTAGGGGAAAAGGTATAAAAAAGCAAGATGCCACTTAGTTGGTTTGAGTGGGTGTGATGGCACTTGCCACAGAGGGTAAGAGGCAGGATGTCATGGCTGTCATCACCAGCACGCAGCAGGCAGCAGCTATCTGCTCAAGCAGTGCGTGGCTGCACACACTTCGACATCTGCAAGAACAGGAGTCCAAACAAAAGCAGCTTTTGAAAGCATCACCCTCTCACCTGTAGGCAACTTCTGTTCTGCCTCCTTTTCTGTCCTCAATGCTCCTTCCACATTCTTGGCAGCGCCCTGACCACCAGCACTTAACAACTCCAGCGGAGTGGGTGTCTGACTCAGGACAGAATATATCTTGCATCATCTTAAGCTTCGCATCAGTATAACACACTAAGAGCTTTAATTTTATTTATTTTGGTTGGGTAGTGGGTGTGGATTAACAGTGCCTCTTTCCAAGGCTCTCGTCTGGTCTCTTGCTTGACAATCCAACCACTGGGTGGATAATCTCCCAAAGGCCCTGCACCCCCATGCTGCTAGGGTGAGATTTTCACAACACTTCTGATCCTATTTAAGCATTTAAATAAATGTCAAGCTTCTCCAAGAGTCTTACAAGTTGAGTGCTACGTGAGGTGTTGCTACGAGATTAGCTCTTGAACATTCAGCCCTATGAAGCATGATTGTGCTATTTACTACTACTGACCAGGACCTTCTGGTCAAACTGGAGGGCAAGAAGATGCACAGGCAGTGGAAGCAGGGACAGGTAACCTGGGAGGAGTATAGAGATGCTGCTAGGCCGTGTAGGGATGGAGTCAAGAAGGCCAGGACCCAATTGGAATGGTACTCAGCAAGGGGCACAAAGGATAAGAAAGGCTATAGGTACATCAACAGGAAAAGGAAAGTCCAAGAGGGCAAACCCTCCCTAGTGTGCAAACAGGCAGGCTGCTAAGAACGGGCACAGAGAAGGCTGATGGGTACTCAACAACTTTTTTTACCTTTCTAAGAGTTGAACCAATTCCTGGATTACTACATAAATTACTGAGTATTGTGCATTCAAACTTTTTACAGCATCACTTGTTTTACAGTTTGGGCAGAAGGATTTCACAATGTAGGAATACCACATTAATTTTACATTTAATAGTGATATTTCATTGCTTCTAAAACTTTTCACACTATCTCATTCCTAGTAGCCATTCCTAAGTCATGCTTTTATCTGCCAAGATGACACGTTCGAAGAACTTTGGTAAAGCTTCTATGAAAAACTTGCATGAAAACTACAATCACGAGCAGCGCTTTCCAAATGTGAGAAAGACCCAGCAGAGTGCTTTAAAGACCAATCAATTATGAAATAATTCCTGCAAACTGTAGCAGTAATTAATGAGCAAGTAACATGCAGTATTTGGAAGCAAACAGCAGTTAGCAAACACTGCACGCAGTTTTGTGATTGCAATTCAAGAAATAGTATTCCACCCATTTAATGATAACGGGTATTAGCAGATTCCTCTAGTTAATGATGTGTCTTGCACTTATATCATCTATTTCTAATCTGAAAGATGACTATGCAAAAAAATAGCACCTTCTTTCCTGCATGCATTCACAAGAGAGAGAATCAAGTTTCCTTAAGAGTTTGTTTGGATTGAGAAACCAGCTGTGATTAATTCAGGAGAGACATCTGTAAGCCCAAAGAAATCAAGATTTCACTGCACGACAGGAAGGATGGATGCTATAACTGGAGGGTTCAGGTGGCTTTCCTCTCATGCTGGGTGTAAGCAGGACTGATCCCCTTCTCCAGCCTTATGATACATTCTCTGAGCTTTGTGAAGCAGCTCTGACCGCTCTGAGAATGAGATAAGCGTGACCTGTTCCCTTAGCAATTGGTGGGAAGGTCTGCCCAGCTTCTGTATGCACCTCCAACATTGCTCTAAATAAACTTTTATCAGTTGTGGACCAATGGATTTTTTTGCTAGACCATCTAATCAGCCCCAACAGCTGAAATCCACCAACAACCTACAAAATCGGTTTGATTGTGTCTTATCATCAGGGAAGACCTCCAGAGAAGGGCCTCTTTCTCACACTGTATTTGTACAGCAACCAGGGAGAAACCAGCACTAATTGGCAAGTCCATGAAATAGTGTTCTTGGTCTTAAAAAAAAAAAAAAAAAAAAAAAAAAAAAAAAGAAAATTATGAAAGACCAGACAAAGATTGTTATGTAGCCAGACACTGGGCAAGGTAAGGCAAGATTTTAAATTAAAAATGGAAGAGAGCTGATTTTTATTTTTATTTCACTAGCAATAGACACAAGAAATGTAGAGAATATTTTTACACTGTCACTGTGCTTTAAAACTCAAGGTTGTTTTAGCATTACCCTTCAATAATCCCAAAGAGAATCAATTTACTGAAATGCATTAAGACTGGTGTTTTTTCCATGAACTGCTTCCAATAGTGCAATGAAGCTGACTAAGAAAAGAAAGCCTTTTCTAAGTAAACTTACATCTGCTACCCAGGGGGTCCTGCCTCCCCAAAGTATGGAATGCGTTAAGCATGTTCAAACTGAAAAAAGTTGAAAAACACTTTTTGAACAGTGGATCTATTCACCTGAGAAGGCATGTAGAAATCTTGAAACAAAATATTCTTAACACCTGACTTCTCAGCTCTGAAGTGGTCAGAAAGATCACGAGCAAAACTTCTTGAGCCCCATCACTTGCTTCAGACACCCCGCTTTCCGAATTGAAAGCATCCAGAACTTGGGTATGGGTACTGAGGACTTGGGATCACCCAACTGTTCTATGGTAGGCAGCACCTTCTGTGTTCTGCAACGTGCTTTGGGCTTCTTGCCCCCATCGGGAATGCAACCTTACTACAAAATAATTTAAGAACTGAATGACTGACTCTTATAGCAGGTGCTCAATTCCCTGCAGTCCAGACTTCCAGGCAACAACTCTCTTTCCAAGCACAATTACTTTGGTCTGGCTTCACGATACAGCCCAATTGCCTCAAAATTTCAACAGCTAACAGTTGATATACAGCTCTTCATTGGAAATGGTCTGGTTTTCCAACATGAAGCATCCCCAACAGTTTCACAGAAGTTTAAAAAAAAAAAAAAAAAGAAAAAAAAGTGGGTGCTTGCCATGTATTTGAATTTACAGTTATTTGGTTTTTTTTAAGAAACTTGAACCAAGCGTGTGTACCATGTGAAGAAAATGCGCATGATCCATGCAGCATTGCCAAAATACTTGCAGAAAGACCACTAATGAATTTAAGCTCCCAAGTCTGAGCCTTTTTTTTTTTTTTCTTATACACATTAACAGTCTTGGCAGGAGGTGTCAACCTGAGCCAGAAGGCAGCTTATCTTTCCTCACGATTCTGCCTTAACTTAGCCAGCGGAAGTATCTAATATGAAATATTGACAGGTTGAGATTGATCTGTCACAAGGGCATTAAGAATTTATTGCTGCACTAAGAAAAAAAAAAGAAAAAAAGAAAAAAAGAAAAAAGGCAACTTCTTTAGATGCCTAAACCACTTCTATTTTGTCAAAGAAAAAAGGAAGAGACAAACGCCAAATGTATGCGAAACCAATCACAGGATTGCATTTCTTTTTCCTCACTTTCTTGAGGAAAGGAGAGTGTTAAACTGCCATCCACTAAAAGCAGCGATTTTATGCTGAGGTCTCCAAGTCAGTGAATTTACATTTCGTAAGAACACCCTGAGGGGCTTTCAGCTACTTTGCTTAAAAGGTAGACAGATACATTTACAGCAGTGCATGCAGAGCTCCATGTGCTAACATGGCCACAGAGCTAAAGATTCGCTTTCTGGCACATGTGTGTTAGGGGTGACTTAGTTCTAAGCAGGTAATGCATAAGGACACTTTTATGTGTTGGCTGGGAATACAGTTCAGTAAAGAATGTGACTGTAATTACTGGTAACGAGGGTATAAATTTCTGATCCCTGCTTTGTTGGCTGTTTTGCTAGTGTTTTGAAGCATCTACATTTTACAATTGCCTTATTTATAGCCTGAAATTTGGTACGCTAGTTTTCTGTGCATGTGAAATGCTCCTTATTCCATTTGGTAGGAAACTACTGCCTTCACAACTTGTCCTTCATAAAAAACATTATAATCTATTTAGTTTAAAATATTTCAATAATATAATAGATTGCTAGAAATTCTTAGCTTGAGCACATTAATCACATGGATCTTTACCTAATTTTGAATAAAAACCCTGTATCATGTTCAAATTCACATTGCTCCTATGGAGAAATCATTTGTAAATTAAAAAAAAAAAAAAAATCTCTCCTATATTATCCCCCCAAAATGAGCCATATCTGCTATATGGAGTTACAACAGGAAATTCTAGTTCACCCAGATCTTTAAACACCCATCATGCAGGATGGCAATGTTTCATCTTCATTCCAAAGTCATTCAAACAACTTGCCCATGCAAACAGTCTCCACGCAAGGGTTGGGCAAACACATTTTGGGGCCAGGCTGTCATTCAGATGGGGGCATCTGGGTACATGCCTTTCTTTGATAATCAAGTTCTCCAGGAATAGATGGCTGTAAGATCTACATGCTGCTAGGTTTAGACATGCAGATACAGAATAAAGACCCCCCTATTAGTACCTTAATTGTGAACTGCACCTGAATGTTGTACACTTGTATCACGGACTGGGATGAGGCTGCCCAGTCATCACAACAATGGTACATTCCAAAGCTGCTCCCTTCTGCAGATAAAGCAGTGACATTTTTAAACAAGATTTTATATTGTTTTGAGAATAACTCAAGCTAACTCAAGTCAGTGACCCAATGAGGAGGTCACCTTGCCTCATTACAGTCAAATTCTACATCAAATTAGCAAACTAGTATCTACTTGTGGCATTATCTTGGCTTTCCTCAATGACGAAACGACGAATCAGCCCCTTTCATTGACTCTTTGTTTTCAATCACTTCAACTGAAACATCTAAAAGTGAGTCTTTGATTCTATGTTTAAGTGGTGAGCAGGACTAGGGAAGTCATCCTGCCCCTGTACTCGGCCCTGGTGAGGCGCCACCTGAAGTACCGTGTTCAGTTTTGGGCACCTCAGAACAGAAAGGACATGGAGGTGCTGGAGCAGGTCTAAAGAAGGGCAGCAAGGCTTGTGAAGGGCTCAGAGAATATGGCCTATGAGGAGAGACTGAAGGAACTGTGGCTGTTTAGTCTGGGGAAAAGGAGGCTGAGGGGAGACCTTATTGCTCTCTTCCAATATCTGAAAGATTCTTGCAGTAAGAGCAGGGTTGGTCTCTTCTCACTGGTGACAGGATGAGGGGAAATAGCCTCATGTAACAACCCTCACAAGGGTTGTGAAGCACTGGAATAGTGACTCAACCACCTCCCTGGAGACCCTATCTTGGAATGCGTTTAAAAACTGCTTGGCTGTGGTGCTCAGGGACGTGACTTAGCAGAGGGTTGTTAGAATTAGGGTGGTATGGTTAGGTTGTGGTTGGACTTGATCTTTAAGGTCTTTTCCAACCTGACCAATACTATCATGAAGACATCAGTGATAGCCGACTCTCTTGGAAATACTTCCTAGAGGACAGACTGCAACTGGCCACGAAGGGGTCAGAGGAAGGAAGAAAGAGAAAAAGCAGAGAGCACAGTTCCCACACCACACATGCTATCCATGGAGCAGGCTTGAGAAGGAACTGCACATCTCCTCCTCTGCTTTCACTAGAAAGTGAGGCAAGAAAGAAGCAGACCACAGTCCCCCTTCCCTCTACTTTGAAGCACAAAGGAATGAGGGCACAAAGGAGGTTTCTGATCAAAAAACGCATTGAATGCACAATGACACATTGTTAATTGTAGCCTTATCTTCATCAGCATACTGTGCAACTCAAACTGTAACCCTGCCCTTATAATGAAGTTAACTTTTGGTTCTTACTACAACCATCACAACAGCAACTATTCCTTAAAGAAGAGCCTGAATCACTGCCAAACTGCAGAGAACAGCCTGGATCTAGCATCTGCTGGACTACTGACTGTTTCATCTTGTTTTAAGCTGATAGACCAAGTACTTGAGAAGGACAAGCAAGAAGATAACCTTCTGGAGGCAGGAGGGAAAGCCCAGTTCAAACATATCCACCATGGAAAGTGGGATAGGGAGATGAGCACAGTAAATTACCTCTGTACTTGAGATGGACAGTATATGGGGTTTCCAGCACTCTAGGTCATTATACTGTTTCCTATGTAGTTTATTTCCTTTTAATCACGCTTCTCTAAAAATTCCAGCTTACCCCTGAGAAATTTTCAATGAAACCAACACATTTCCACAAAACATTTTGTATTTTTGTAAAATGTTGTATTTTGACAGAGTAATGTTTTCTTGAAGTTGTTTTTCTCTATTTTTTTTTTCCCCAAACAGTTGTCATGATAAGCTCTAATGGATGCTAGTGGTGTTGCTGACAATTAACATAATGGAGAGATACATGAGCTCAAAAGTAACGTAAAATGTTAGGGCTCAATCTTGAAAGAGTTCATTGAAAGAAAGAGCCCATTGCTCATACTGACATCATGACTGCAGTCCTCAGTACAATGCTTCAGCCCATTCGCTATCTTACCATGTAAGATATTGTGTTACATGTATATTCTTACCATGTAACAGCAGATAGTTTGGGTCAAGACGTACCACCCCTTCCATCACATCACTTTTGAAAACCAAAAATCTCATTCTTAAGATACTTCACCCAAAATACAGTGTAAAATTGATATAAAGATCAGAAAGCTAATGCTCTCGCCCACGTGGACTACTCTGAGATACTACATCCTAGATTTGTGGTAGAAGTTGGGCAGTTGCACTCCCCAAAACCCTGGGTCACAAATCTGAGGAAGCTTCGAAGAGACAACCTTTCATACAGTAAAGAGTTTTTCAGTGTAATAGTAAAAACAGAAATCCTTTGTTTTCTTCAAATCTCAAGACAGCGGCTTTTCATCCTATGTTCAATCAGGGCACAGCAGAGAGATTTAAAAGGAGAAAAGAAAGGCTTTGTTTTTACATGGCCCTAAAGCTGCTCCTCCCTCCTCCTCCTCCACTATATTTCTGAAGACTTTTAGACTGCACAACATCAAGCAACTGTCATTAGGCCTGGAAACATCATGACTTTATAGAAAAGTGTCCAAATTTAGAAAAACCTACTGTGTGCAGCTTTGTACATTTTCAGTTTCATGGATGTGACCTCCTTAAGAAGAGTCAGATTATTGTCCTACGCTTGACTTCTGTGTGGTTTACCCCAGCAGAACTGTGATCAAAGTGTAATTTGCCATATTTAAGCATCTTTTAAACGGGCAGAAACAGGTGTATATAGGCTTCCCTGGATTCCAAGACAACTTTTGATTTTGTGCAGGTATTCCAGGTGTTGCCATTAGTGAAACATTCTGATTCCTGCTTTCTAATTATACAGTCCACAATTACTATTAACTTCTATTTCATTTTTGACATGACATGATCTATTTGTAGATATATTTTGGGTATTCCAGAAAGTAGAGCTCCAGCTAGGCATGATGCGACACAAATTGCGTGTGGCAAATTATACGTTCAGGACTCAGGAGCACAGCTTCATTTGTCAGTCTCCCAGGGGGCTGGCAAGTGTAATGGCTAGAGTCACTTACCTGCTCAGGGAACACAGGTGCTGGTGTTTTCTGGAATCTAGGCAGGGGTGGAAGGACACAGCCCACGATTTGATTTTCTGCCAGTTGGGAAGAAGGACTCAGGGACACCACGAGAAGGTGCTTTCTCTGGAATACCCTGTTTTTTCAAACCTCAGTGTTGAGCTGAGTAGTAGAAGGCAGTCGGAACGTCCTGAGTCCCTATGGCCATGAGGCAGGGGTGAGTGCTCAGGAAACCATGGCTAGCTTGTCTACCACACAGAAGACTCCAATGATGTAATTCCTTCACAAATAACATTCCAACATTTCCTTCCCTGGGAATCCCAACCAAAAACAGTATGCTCAAATCTCAGAAAATTTAGCCTGTTAATACGACCTCTAAATAGCATCTTGAGGCAAATTGCTTACACAGCCACCTTGATAAAACTGTCTTCCCATGTTGGAAAGAAACAGCAAGCGCTATGTGAAAGTACAGCCATGTAATGCTTGCACTTTAACGTAAATACTTACTACCCTGTGGGCACTAAAAAAAAAAAACAAAAAACAAAAACAACACCCACACTGGGTGAGACACTCAATGAAAGCAAAATTATATAAAAAAACCTTTCTTTTTCAGAGCAAGGTGGAAGCAAGTCACGTCCTCAGCTGTAACGACATATTTAAATCTCTAAAACTGTTAAGTGTTATTTCCACTACAGAACGTAACAAAGAGGATCAGGAATGCTTTCTTTTTCCTCAAGTGACATCACATTTTACATTATTTAAGCTTTTGCTGACCGAAAAAGCTTAGCTGGGAAAACAACAACATACACGAGTACAACATCTTATTTCTATTTTGAAGTAAAATTGAAACAATTCCGAATTTCAAGAGAGATAGCATTGGCTAGAGCTAAGGACTCTTCCAATAGGACTGGTGAAAAGATGACTTTACACAGGTTAATTCCCAAAGTTGACTCCACAATTTTAAAACATGTTTATGGATACTAGTTTAAAATCATAGAATCATTAAGGTTGGAAAAGACCTCTAAAGATCACCTAGTCCAACCATCCACCTAATACCAATGTTATCCACTAAGCCACGACCCTAATATCACACCTACCCTTTTCTTGAACACTTCCACAGTGACTCTACCACTTCCCTGGGCAGCCCGTTCCAGTGCCTGATTACTCCTCTGGAGATGAAACATTATCTAATACCCAACCTGAACTCCCCTGGCACAGCTTGAGGCCATTCCCTTTTGTCCTATCACTAGTTCTGGGGGAGAGCCTGCTCTCTTACCACTGACACTGCCCAGGTGCATGGTACTGGGAGTCCCACAGAGAACTGCACTGAGGGTAATGGCTGCAGAGGAGGTCTACTCGAGCCTCTCTGGCTACAGTGGTTTTGCAGCCACTGCCAAAGGAGGGAGTAGTGGTTCTGGATTTATCCTTACCATCAAGTACTAAACCAAACATACAAAGAACAGGGCTGTCTTCCAAGGGAGGCTACTACTGAAATCCAACAGCCTCAATTCAGGCACTGGGGACCAGAGCTGGAGGTGGGGAGTGAAGATGATGACAGGAGGACAAAGCTCCATGAAGATCTGCATCCTGTTTTGATGTGCACTCAGTCAGACCCAGATTCTTCCCTAGGTTATATGAAGTCTCTCCATACTAAGAGGCTGTTTAAGGGAAGCAGACAGGACACAGCAACAAAGTCCCATTTCCAAAAGAGAGACAGGCCAAACTTGAGAACTGAAGCCTAGAATAAAGGCAGCTGTAGCAGGATGACACAGCTCATACCCACACTGGAGCTGCTCAAAAAGAACACATTAGGCACAGCATACTGAGGAAGAAGCTATGAAGAATCACATATATGAAGCAAAACATGTAGAAGACCACAGCAGCAGGGGTGGGAGAGTTTAATTATCTAGACCTCAGAGTGGATTACATTAAGCGGAGGAAGCAAAGCTTGATCTGGTACAGGACTGCTTTCTAATTTAATGTGTACATAAACCAACAAGGAAGGGAAGAATGCCAGATGTGGTATTAAGCAACACAGAGAATATGATTTAGGACATTAAGGTATAAAAAAAAAAAAAAAAAGGTAGGAGTAGTGACTGCTAAGCTAAAACAGCTCCTGCAGTGCCTCTCTACCCCATTTACACTGATTTGCACCCAGCAAAACAGCACTGAGCAAGGAAAAGCACCAAGGTGCCACTGAAAGCCTTTGCACAGTCATACAGCAATAGCAATCTTCTAGGAAGAAAAAGGAATTTATTTCAGAACAAAGAGCAGAATTTCTATTTTCCTGAGGAAATCCAAGCTCAACCAAGCTTGGTGTTCTAGCGAGTTTCAGATTTCCCAGTGATTGCCCTACAAAACACCGGAGCTCCAAGCATTAAGCAGCCTCGCAGCTATGCCAAGCTGAAAAGCCCCAGGTCATTTCTGAGCTATTTCACAGACAGGAGTGGGTTCTGCTCTCACTCCATACACTGTAAAATTGGAGCTGCTTCCACTTCAGCATATCCAGTTCCAGACAAGTCCGCCATTTGGGCCCACACCGTGGTTTCAGTTTCCTCTATTGTATTATTATTATATTACTTAGCAGGTCTGCTGATGACATTGCATTCAAAATTGGGCAATTATAAACACTGGCAGGAAACTCTGGAGTAGCAAATGCTTTTTTTTTTTTTTAAAAAAAAAAAAAAAAAAGCAAGGATGTGAAGAAATTCAATGGAGATCTTTCATTTGATATATTAAAAGCATACTACCAGGGAAGGCATTCATGGGGCTGTGAGAGGGTATGAGTGAGAAGTCAGTGACAGACAAGACTGATGCAGCAATGAGCCTGAATTAATATTCGGTGCCTGAGTATTTACAGAAGAAGCTGAAGGTCACATCCCAGAAACAAGGATACATTTTCTTGTGGGGGGAAAAAAAAAAAAAAAAAGAACCGTTAAAAGGCTTTATGATCCAATCTGGACAGGTAGATAGTTAATTAGAACTATTAAAAGTTGACAGGGCCCAAGATGTAGATTAACTGCATCTCACAGTTTGGAAGGAAATAGCAAGGGAAATTGGAAAACCTGTAGTAATACTGCTTGATAGCTTCCTGAGGAAGGCATATCTGAGATGCCTAGGAGGTAGTTACTCCAGCTTTTTTTTGTTGCTTCCCCCCCTGCTTTCTTAAATCATGGGAGGATTTAGGAATCTACTCACCAATAATCCTAACTGCAGCCACAGAACGGATATTGGAGACATTAATGTGGGACAGGATTATGCAACATAGAAATATACAGTCTGGGGAAGGAGAGGCAGCCAGGATTCACATTGTGTCTGTCAAATGTGCTTAAAATTCTCACAGCACTGTCCTAAATGGAGAGGCAGAAGTGAAGCAATGAGCATAATTTATCCACACGGAAAGAATTCACATGGTGTCACGCCCCACAAAGAGACTGATCTTTAAAAATCAGAAAGCATAGGAAAGAGTGGTTGCAAACAGCTTCGAAGTCATCTTTGGGACAAGAAGTGGTGTGTCCAAAAAATGGAAGGGCTCAGGGTGACTAGTGGGACAGTAACAAGGCGGTGCTCCAAATTCCAGCACAATACCGCTTTTGTTCAACTTATATAAATGGCCTGCAGGGGATATAATTATTTAAGCAGAATTTTTTGCTGATAGCACGTAAGTGTAAGATGGTGCACAGAGCAAGGAAATTTAAAATGATTTGAATAAATTAGGCTTATGGACAGATAAAGGGCACATCCCGTTCAGTGCGGCACAGTAAGACGTAATGACTGCAAGGCACCAAATACAATCACAGACAGGGAAAAAGCAGCAGAAGAGTGAATACTGACCAAGGGAAAGGATATAAGGTAATTACTGATAAAATACTAAATTAATGTTCAGAATAAATGCTCGAAACAAACACATACAAGTTCTTCGTGCTCAGGAAGAAAAACGAATTCTTCATACTACACACTGAGTTGCCTCTTCAGAAAAGCTGAACTGAGGCACCTTTCCGTGCAGTCTAAAATATGGTGAGGAAAACAGAGGGCTTGAAAGTAAAGAACTGCACTGTCTCAATAAAGGTACAACAGGACAGACGTTTGAGATGTATTTTGCCCTCCCCATCTCAGCAAACAAACAAGCAAAATTACTTTCTCACACTCTGAATGTTAATTCTGGGGCTATCGCATACATAAATTGAAAGGTAGCTATTACCAGTAAAAAGCACCTTTCTACTGCAAAGGTTATGACATTAACCCAGGGAAAAATTCATGAATATTCACAATTGCCATTTGTCATTAAGAATCATAAAATGTGAAATGTTGAGCAGGGCTTTAGAAAACTCCTCCAGCCTACTAAATTCCCTCTCTGCTACTTACTAAGATGTTAGCATGTATCACACTTTTTTTCTTCTTTTTTGTTTTTGCATTGCACTTTACAAACCAACTTCCCGCAAGTTTTCCTTATGCATCTCCATGAGGAAAAGTGAACAAAGACAGGAATCACAAGGACCTGCAGAAACTTTATGGAAAATGAACAATAATAAAAAAAAAATGAGCAACTCAAAGTTTAGCCAAGGACCTCTTCAGGCATTTGTAACCACAAGCTCCCCAAATTATATACGAATATTAAAAGGGCAGGAAGTTGTTTACGCCCCAAACATATCCAAAACTAGATAGTTCCCACATTTTCACTTGTCAGATTTGTTCCAGCTCCCAGGTGCTATGTAATGTGAGTAAAAACGAAGCACAGAGACTTTTAGTAGGAAAAAAGGGCGGGAAGACAGACTGAGGGGAAAAAAAAAAACAGGAGGCAGATGCTTGTCAGCCGCCAGGTATAAAGACTGAATAAAAGGATGACACTGGGTGAGATACACAAACCACGGTCTCACTAGGCAAATGGCTTTTGCCAGTAGGCTGCAAGGCAAAGAAACAGCACAGGCACAAAGCAGAAAAATGGGGCTCCACTTACTAAACGAGAGCAAATCCTGCAGAGGAGAGCTGTTGCACTGGAGGGATGAAAAGTCATAGCAGTGAATGAAGAGCTGTGGCTAAAGCAGAAACTGCCCATTCAGCACGCAAAACAGTCTCCCAAGTGCAGTGCAGGAGAAGTCCACGTGTAGCTACATGCACAGAGATACACAATGGCTTCTGAAATGTTTAAGAAAGCTCAGCTGCTTATCTACATATGCATTCACCCTTACAGTAGCAAACCAGTGCAGTGGTGGAGGCCCAGTTGTCAATCAGCAGTGAGAATAGCTGCTCCCAGAGCTGAAGCATCACAGGACATTTGCATGGTGACTGCATGGTGATTAATATACAGCGAGGTGGCAGGGCCAGGGTACCACATGAAAAGAGAACAGCCACACTGCAGGAAGAACTGGGGAAGGTATCCAGCCCTTCTGATGAGGAAGAACTGGGGAGAGGCAGCTCAGGCCCTTTGTCTCTGTGCTTTAGGAATAAGGCAAGGCACAAAGCAGAGAACCAAAACCCAGGGAACCCTGAGCACAGCTGGCAGGGCACAGCCCCTCCAGCAGCCATAGGTTTGTACAGCAGCCATAGAGGGCAGCTCATTGCTAGGGTTCTGCTACAACACCCCCTAACCCCAAGCCATAGGGGCTGCTCCATTGAGATGCTCCAGCATCTGTCCCCAGCCACCTCACAGGCACAGAACCGCTGGGATTTCCATAACGATGCTTTCTCAGAGCACTCAGACTGTCCCTGGAAGGATGTTCTCAAAGTGCCCTAACAGCCCTTCCTTCCAGAGACGGCAAGCATTGAAAATGGATGTCCGATTTCCACCCCGCATCCAAATACTGCTGACAATACAGCTCACCTCTGGCAGCTAACATCGCCGTTGCATTCACGTCTTCCCTCTGGCCTATTAATATATACAGGCACTTGTGCTCATTGGCATGGTGACTGTGCTTATGTCAGTCATGCTTCTTTGTATTCTCCCTGCTTAGCCACTCGCTGTTGTGCAAAGGATGTGTGCATCAGGCTCAACACCTGCTAGAAATCTGAGCTCTCTGTGCCTTCCCTCTCTTCCCTGTGCTCTGTCCTCATGCAAAGGATTCTGTATTCTTTTCCCAATCTGATTCTCAATTTTATTACTTTTACTACTCTTATTTTCCTGCTATCCAGCTTTCCTGATATTTCTTCCTTTGTTACGTTTGCCATATTGCTCAAATTTTGTTGCATTTAAACTGCAGCCACTTAGAGCCACATTAACGGATACAAACAAACAAACAGACCACAAAACCCACAACCTAGCTTCCATTCACTTTCCACTACCTTCTCTTGCACCCCAGAAAACAATAAAATCAAAAAGGCAATAGCCTGCAAAAGCAAAAAGTGAAAGATGAGCAAACTGAAATTTTCTTACAGCCTGACTTGCAAACATAACAAATCCTGAAGGCAAGTACATAGGACAGTGGTCACACTCAGAGCCAAAGAAGCCCCCACACTAACAGGGGTTCTTGTTGCCACTGCCCAGGCGCCAGGCACCCTGCCCCCTCCCAGGTCTTTGTTCCCAGTAGTTCCCTGTGCTGGGAGCGGCAGGCACGCAGCAGCACAATAAGCCATGTCAGAGCAATACTAATGGAAAAACTGACCCAGCTATGACCAAACTTGACCACAATGGACACCTACATTCAGCCGTGTGTGTCTCTAACCATGCTCTAGAACTAATTACACCAGGATCTTCAATTCCAAGGTAGCCAGAATTCACTAAACTGTTTTCAGTAAAAGGATTTTGGCAAAGCTCTGTCAGAGCTTAAATGCTCTGCAGAGAGATGATGGATTTGGGCAGTGTTAAAGCTGAGAAGGCTTCTGGGGTTCAGGGCAGACCCTCTGGTTGCTTAGAGGAAGGCTCTAATTGAAACCTGCACACTCTTGCCGTGCAGATGTTTTTATATGAAATAACCTCATGAAAATGTTTGAAAAATGGGTTAGCTGCAGTAGGAATCAAAACACTTTCCCAAGCCTTACCACTTATTTTGCCCCTTGAAATTTGTTCCCTTTTTCCTGCATTCACGGAGATGCTTAAACAACACAGAGCTGCCAGTATGTTTCTATACAGTATACAGCATTATAATAGTTATTACCGCCAATGTTTAAACATCTTATTAATTCTGAAAGCAAAGTTTGCCCAGCTCTGCAGGATTCTCCCTTGCATCACACCAACACAGAGCCTCCAGCTGTACCCACACCAAGCTCCCCACGCATTGCCCCCGAGCAGCCCAGAGCCACAAATCACCACCCAGGGCTCGACAGGAACCTCCAGGCAGCCGCTCTGCAGCCCTCCCATCAGCTGCAGGAGAGCTGCACACAGCCACCCCTGCCCCCACCACTCATCGTTTCCTCTTTTCTCAAAGATTTTTCCTCTCCACTTGCTTGCTACGTTATTTCCCGGAGGAGTGTTGCTGGATTGACTGGGCTTTAATTGCTCAGCCCAGCCAGGCTCAGAGTGGAATTTCACCTTTGCTTCTTCCTCTTGTTCTCTGGAGCTTCCACAGTTCTTGTGGATTTCTGAGAAATATCCATTAGTGATTCATCGCATTTGTCCCTTTGTTCCCCATGGGGGTACGCACAGTGTGGGCCAGATGATTTGCATTTATCCACATTGCCTCTTCTCTGCAATCTTCCAAAGGTCGGTGCTACTCTCCAGTTGCCCCTCATTGTGAGAGGAGCTTATTGCTGTGATGACTTGACCCGTCACTTCCTCCTCATTTCACAACGTGCACATGCCCTGCAGCATTGGTGTCCCCACTGATGCACCCTTACACTCAATTCTGGTTGTCCAGAAGGGCTTCAGCCAACGTTGCCACTTTCCACCTATCCACACCACATTTTTGCTTTTCTCTGTGTGCTGCTCCACTGACAAAAAGGGTCCTTTACATCCTTGTACTTAAATGCCATCTTTCACATGTCTACAACAGGGAGAAATGCACTGCCACATGAATCTCCGGCACAGGGCTGTCAGGCAAACAGCTCAGGTGAATGAGGATCACCTTCATTATCACAAGCTCTGATGCAAGCCTCAGCAACACCTGCCATAGGATGCCATACCCTTTGCTATCAATCATTCCTCAGGCTCCTCCCAACAATGCTGAGTTGGAGGCAGAGGCTCCACAGTACACAGGTACACATGTACAGGGTACACAGCAGCACCGTAAGTTTCACAATGGTCTCAAACAACACAGCCTCTGGTTGGATGCATATCTTGCAACACAACAGCGGTGATTTTCTCAAAGGGGATGAGTTTCAGTGAACCTCTGCAAAGAAAGCAAACCTCCCATTGTCAGCTTTTTGCTTCTCAGTTTTTGGCGATGCTTTCTGCACCCAACCTGCCTCCTACCAAGGTAAGAGCATTAGGGTTGCACAGGAGGACTCAGGGACTGCAGCTGGATAACCAAGCCCTGGCATTGTCACATAAGGCTGCATCTGTTACTTACGTTCAGTGGAGCAGGGAAAATAGCCAGCAAAGATAAGGAGAAAATAGGAAAGAAAGGCATTAGCATGAAAGCAAAATTCAGCTGAATATCCGCCAGAAAGCAAGAAATAGAGGCCTTGGCCTGCATAGCCTCGGCTGATGAGCTTGCACAAAGGGCCTCAGTGTGCAGCAGGTATTCCAGCTCTGTCGTTGTGCAGATAATTAAAAACAATAATGAAAGAGAGGTTTTTATGCCTGCGCTCTGCTCACTGCCACAGCTCCCGAGCTGCAGAAGCTGAGTGGTCCCTCTGCAGCAACATTTGCATTATTGCTAATCTGTAATTGGGATCCCCACTTAGCTCTATGATTCTCTCTGACCATTTTCAGACCTTTTACTGTTCAAGAGGCTTCTTCCTCCAGAAATTATATTAAGATTTGAAAGCACGCTTCCTAATTTGTTTTAACAGGCTGCCATGATTTCTGCTCATATCTACACAAGTGCATTGTTTTCTGAGCACACAACTCAAAAATAAAACAAGAAGCATACCTATAGTTTCCTCTAAAATCAGACACACAGGAATTTCAAAGTGTCTGTATTTTAAATCTGTCACAGTAATGCGAAATAATCACGAGTCTTGTTCCTCTCTTCAGACAGTAAAGGCCAAATTCACGTACGAATCTGAAGTATTTCAGAGTAAGCATAGCCTCCTTTTACTAAAGTTTTATCTTCTTGTAACTTTCTGATCACTGTCTTTCTTGCTATGTATCTTCACAACCCCTCATCACAGAAATTATCCCATGTTAGACTCCTTCAGACTTAGTTAGAAAATAGAATTAGGTTCAGTGATGATGTAGTAAGGTATAAATTCTGCACTGAGGCAAAGGGCTGGGAGTCTGTGTGGGTGGCTGCCCAGGGATTTAAATGAAAAGGAATCCCAACCCTTTTAGCACCATCAGGTAGAGGCTGAGGAATCAGGAAGCACACACTGCCTCAGCCCTCACACATTCCGATTCATCTCTCAGTTTGGACATGCAGTAAGTCTTTCATAGATCTGTCCCTTCCAAACTTCAGGAAGCAATTGGAAACAGTGAGAGACGTTCTTTCTTAGGGAGATAATTTTAGAGTTAAACAGAAGTGTACAGCTATATAGTAAACAAAGCCAGCTATACTTAGCTGAGAACATACTCAGATCTCTAAAACACATGGCACATGAAGCCCAGTGACACATAACTTCATTTTTACTCAGTTACATGGGAAGCTCGAAAACCAGAGCTGCTAGGTGGCTGTGGGTTTCACCAAGCACTGGCTGCGTATGCTCTGGAAGAATCAAGGCATTTCTTCTGCTGTCTTCTAGATGGAGGTCCAAAGGTTAGAAATTTCTTGCAAGCCTGAATGCTTGCAGATGATATAAAAAGATGTGAAAAGAACATTGACCAAAATCATCTCAACATTTATATAGTTCCTAAACGTAGTAAAGAGTCTCTGCCAGAATAATCAGTTTTCTCTATGTGCAAAAATCAGTCTGGAGATAAACAGGCACAGCTTCAGAGCTACCAGAGGAGCAAATCCCAAGATATGTTGGGGCCTGTAAATCTGGTCAGAACAGAAATCCCACACATTTCACATCTTCTCCAGCCTTGTTGAACAGGCCCCTCCCTGTGCTCTCATGCTTAATGAGAAAGACGGATCACAGTCTCTCAGCCTCCTGCCTCATGTGGAAGTTCTGGCCACAACATTTTTGAAATTGAGAAACTTTTAATCCATTTAACATGCTGGAACCTTCCTCCACTGGGCAACTGAAAGCTGTAACCACCTAATGATTATTCAGCAACATCTGCAAAATAAGTTTGATGTTTTCAGGCTGTTTTCTGGACATTTTGACATCAACATGGACAGATGTCAATATCATAAACAATGCCATGGTTGGCATTAATTGGTCTCGTCTCATTAAACAACCATAGAATCACCAATGTTGGAAAAAAAAACCTATAAGATCATCCAGTCCAACAGTCTGCAACACAGAAAAAAACCTCCAGTAGCTACATTAAATTTCTCTCTTGCCTATTCAAGTTGGGTTGCCACCCCCATATCACACTCTTAACCCAGTGATTCCTGTACCTTAGAAAAACAGAATTCGTCAAGGTAAAAGTTTGGGATTTTGCAGCACTGCGGACCCCACAGAGAAGAAACAGACATAATATCTCATTCTAAATCATGTTTCCCCTCAGTAAATATTTCTTCTTGCAAAAAGCATTGCCATGGCATTGTGCAAAGCTGTATAAGCAGTTGTAATTTTTGTCCTACTTTTTGATCCTTGCAGCTCGCGGCCAGGTTGCCGAGTTGTTTGGTTGTCAAGGGCAGGTTTAAAAATTTTATGCAGCCGCATGGCGTATGATGCAAGTTCTCATGCACCTGACAGCTCACGCATGAACAGCTCAGGTGTGGCAGGGGGATTCACTGTTGAATTTAAAGGCAAATAAGAGGAGCTTTCTATGAGGATACAACAAAGTGAGCTCAGTTTTGCTATCAGGAATTCAGTAATACTTCAGATCACATATTAGACCATTCCTGTGCTAGTTACTGTGTTCCTTGGCCATTCTGCACTGGCCTCTTATAATCTTTTTTCCTCTCATGTCATTTGCTAAAGCACCACCACTGCACTGAACTGTGATTTCACTTAAAACCCTATAAGGTTTTAAGTCTACAGTGGATATGACACTGCGGGGTATGTCAGGAGTCCCACAGAACTGGCATTTTCTATCAGTAAAACAACTCACGTAAGCTTTAAACCCATTCAGTGGAAGCGAGCAGTTAGAAGGTGCCAATAGCTGCACGAAGTCACAGTGTGCCATCTAAACAAAAGATTGAAACACAAATAATCATCTACTACCCAGGATTTCCTGGATCACATCAGTCCAAAGGGAGGCTGTAAGAAGGAAGGGAACAGACCCTTTAGCAGGGTCTGCTGTGACAGGACAAGGGAAAATAGTTTCACGCTAAAAGAGGAGAGATTCAGCTTGGACACAAGGAAGAAAGAAGTTCTACACTGAGGGCCGTGAAACAGGTTGCCCAGAGAGGCATTGGATGCCCCAAATCATCTGATTTTCCTGAAGACAGCCAAGGTCAGGCTGGAGGGGTTCAGAGCACCTGATGGGGCTGCAGATGCCCCTGTTCATCAGACCAGGTGGTTTTTAAGGGTCCCTTCCAACTCAAGTGATTCTATTAGTCTGTGCCTAAAGCTGCACACAACAGTGTGAGCTCATGTTAGACATGTAAGCAGCATCCTGACTATTGCTTTCACTGGGTGCACTTACACTGAATGTCCACATCTAAAAATCACAGCCTTAATTTGGGAATTCCTGGTAAGTTTTCCACAGGCGGGGTTCAAATTGTTTTCTACATACCATTGGCTTCAGTGTGAATTAAATATGAATTTCCTGGAGAAAGATAAGGGCCACAGTCATTTCTCTCTTTTCCTAGTCTCCATTTCATTTATTCCACACCAGCAGTTACAAAAAGTAGTCTGAGGGCTGCAATGCTATTTGGCAATGAGTAATAGGGAGTTAGAATTTGTTAATACGGACAGCCACAAAATAAGTAAACTGATAGATTCTGGAGGAAAATGATGATGGAGAAAGAGGGACCTCTGCCTAGCTCAGACAGACTGCTACCGCCAGCTCCCAACCAGCAACTAGTCCACATTGCTCTGTTCCCAGTTCGTTTTCCAGGGAGACATTCCAAGGCAAGCCTTCGAGGGACACAATTACTCCTCCCAAAAGATATGTGAAAAAATATTAGAAAAACTGAAGGCTGATTGAGAAGGAAGAATTTAAAAGGCTGCCAAATTTCTTCCTATAGCAAAGTGGAACCTAGCTGTCACTTGTGCTTCTTTTGAGACTCTCCTAGCTTCCAGTTGAATGCTTTTTTTTTTTTTTTTTAAATCCCTCTTTGGTCTGATCAGTTACTAAGAGGTAAAGACACATTCACACCACTCAGAAAAGGTAGTAATGCAAAGAATTTCCAATTACTCTTTAATTAAAAAATTAATTAATTAACAAAGTGTATTTATAGAATAATTATATAATTTCACACACCATCGATCATATTTTAAACAAATTCATTTAATTAAGTTGACATGTACACTGCATTCCCCCATAGAGTTATTTCTCAGAACCCGGTGCATATCTAACTTTAAGGAGATTTAGACTACAGAGGGAAACTCACAATGGCCCACAGTGGTATTTGGAGCAGAATGAAGCCACTTCATACTTTTAAGTAAATTTAATACTAGTGGCTGTAACCCTGAAGGCTGAAGTCCCACTATCTACATAAAAGGCACTGGGAAAGCAAGAATGGCACGAGCCTTCTTGCTACCAATATCCCTCATCCTGACCTAGAGGGGCTGACTTTAATAAACAGTTAATCATTATCCTCTTCACCAAGCCTGCTAAGCAGCTTAAGAAGCTTGGCATTTCTGTGGTGGAACTGAGCTAAGGCTACCGAGTCATTTCTCGCAGCCTGCTGAGCACCACCACATGCACACAGCACAGCACTCTGAGGCGGTGCACAAAGAGCCCAGACTACGTTTGGCAGCCTTCTTGGAGCCATCAGCTTTGCTCTGCCTTCTGTGCTCCTGGGCTGGGTGGCAGCCCTGATTCATGGAAGCATTGCTGTGGCTTTCCTACCTGCACAGGCCGGTCAGGCACTGTTCCATAGCCTCACACATCCTTATTGCTTTTTGGGGTTAACTCGGGATGATCTAACATGATGAGGATGATCTACCATCTGTTCACAGCTAGGGTCTCTGATCATAGAATCATTAAGGTTGGAAAGACCAATAAGATCATCCAGTCCAGCCACCAGCTCATGCCTGTGACCATTCTAGACAAAGCCACTCAGTGCAACATCTATCCTTTTCTTGAACACCTTCAGGGATGATGACTGTGCCACCTCTCCAGGCAGCTCCCTTCAGCACCTCACCACTGTTTTGAAGTTCTTCCTTATGTCCGACCTGAACCTTCCCTGGCACAACTGGAAGCTATTCCCTCTTGTCCTATTGCTAAAAGATGCCCATTACCATCTATTTCTAAGGCAAGGATTCCAAATTATCTAATACAGCTCTTAAGTCTTAAGCCTGCTACACATTTCTGATTTCCCCTTCTTCTTTTGGTCTCCCATATGAAACTTGTATTGTAGCTCCAGCATTTTGTGCTCTCACATTTCTGCAACAGCTGCTAACAGTTTCATACTTCCTTCCTTGGATTATCAAACAACGTCAGCTTGCCTATCAAGCAGTGTTGATAAAGTCATTTACTCATTGCTTAGATTCCTTTTTGGACACTCCATTCAGCTCCATAAAAAGGCGTTTGCTGAACTGCTTTTCTGGGGACGTTTAGTGCTTTCCTAGTGCACCTGAGAGCCTTAGCTACTGTTTCACAATGATCCCACTCATAACCTTCTGCACTCCTTTCCACACAGATACCTCTCAGAACCTCAGCTGTTTGTAGGACTGCCTTATTTGCACTTTGCAGCAAATACTGCTTTGATGGAACGCAGCACCAGTCTCCCCTGCACGTCCGTTTGATGACAGCAGCCACATCTTGTCTCATGTTTAACACAAACCTCACAAAATTCACCAAGCAAGTTCTAATCTGTGTAGAGACATTGACTTGAACTGATGTTACTGAAGTAACAGGAATTATACCCATAGGGATCTTGTCCCACTAATGTCACTGAAATGGGCTAGTCATGAAAGTGAATACCAGAAGTTGAAAAGAGAAAAATATAACGTGCTCCTGGATGTTCACAGTCTCACGTTTCAAGACTTTATGTTTCCTAACATCTTTAAAGTAACTCTTCACATCACCCAAGTCTGAAAATTCAGCCATTGCTTTTTTCACTCATTGTTTTTATTGAGCTTGTCTGTAACGTAATGGAAGTTGTGATGAACTGAGGAAGGGAAGAAACACAACCCTCAGACTCCCCCAGTCAGCCCTACTCACTTATCCCACTTCTGACTTTTCATGACATCAGTAGTCAGAATCAGGGAACTGGCTGAAAATTTCAAAAGTCTCTTAGTACTGCAGAGATTCCTTAGCCTCGGCTCAGACACATAAACAACATCCTGAATCAAAATTGCTACTTATCACCATAGATGGTACAGAACTCATGTTCAATTTTAGCTTATACAAAGCTAAGGAAAATTGAGTAACAAGATATCGCGTATTAGAAGTACACAAGCATTTCATAAAAACGGGAAAAGGTTTTCAAACCATCCACTAGGAAACAAGGTGAAGCTAACCCATAACTACAAACATTCAGGTTGACGGAGCTAGCAAGGCTTGCACAAGCTCCATCAACTTTTCCTTCCATTGTCTCAGATATTTCTTATGTTTTAAAGAATGAAATGATTTGCTGAAAATCTACTGCAAAAGCAGTAAGCTAAGCCTCCCACCATTCAGGTATCTTCTTGATTTCTAGAGATCTACACCAGCAAAGAAGGAAGAATAAGGCCAGGCTTCCCACATTTTTCTTTCTTGTAAGTTGCACCCTTAAAATCCACATTCAGATGCTCAAAGAAGCAGACTGAAATTCACCTGAGCTCAGCATCCAGCACTTCTTAATGAATTCACTGCCCTTCTTACCTTTTTTTTTTTTTTAAAAAAAACATTCACTGTGAGCAGCTCATCATTCCGTTTCCCTGCACAAGACCCTTCTTTCCATGTAGGTTTCTGAGCATTTTGCCTACAACTAAACAGACCTTCCAAGCACAACTCTCAATCCCTCACAAAGCACAGCAGCACATCTTCTTGCTCTCACAGCCAACCTTTCTTCCATCTCTCCCTTATTCTTGCTGCCTCTGCCTGCTGATTGCCAGCCAGCTCTCGGACCTTCCACATAGCTTGTTATGACCAGACCAGCTTTTCACTCTGACACATCATATCAGATTTGCAATTATCTTTTTTCCTTTACTTCCTATTTCAACCCCTTTGTTTTCATTCTGGCTTTTGAATGTTGACGCTTCCCATCTTTCCTGCCTTTTCATTGTTTTCCCTCCCTGCTTCCCCTGGAAGCCCTTAATCACACCTGCTTGTCCTCCCTGAATCACATCTCTCTATCTGGTTACAGTTCTGCAGGCAGCATTTACGAGCAGGGATCTCTAGTGATGTCCTACAGGAATACGGTTTGGCACACTGTCTGGACTATTCAAGCCCTACTGCACCCCTGAGTGCCACAAAAAGCTCTACGCCGAGAGGCAGAACAGAAAAGAAATGCTTTACAGCCACTTTCTTGTATGCTATTTTTTTTCCTCTCAGAATCCAAGGAAGATTTAGAACGTGGGGAGGAAAGATTTACAAACAACAATCAGGCAGGTAAATATTCTGCAATTTAGTTGCAGTCAAGGGAATATAGAAAGAGTGTATTTAAGGAAGAACAAGCCAGAATCCCCACTGCTTATAACTCACCTAGCAATTTCAAATTCTTCTGGCGCATCACCTAGTTACCTCTGTACTATTAATACCATAACCTGAACCCACTTAGCCCTCTTTAGAACTGGCATACAAAACAGCTTGCTCTGGGATGACAAGGTGAGTGCCTGCCAAGAGATGCTTGGCATTAGGGTGCTGGCATCATGAGGTCCCACCACCAAGTCCAAGCTGCAAGAGAATGTAAAAATGAATAAACAGCCACAGGCTGCTCTCAGCTATTTTTTCTTTGCTGGTTGATTTTAGAAGAACACTAGTGTTACTCAGAAAAACTTACAACATTTTTATACTGATCATACCTACATAAGAGATGGGCATGGCATTACCATCCTGCAGTGCAGATTCCCAAGTATACTCAGAGAGAGAAATTACTTTGGGACCAGCATGGATGGACCCACATGGTCAAGCTGCATCCTCAAGGCCCAGAATCGTGCCCAAGATCCTCCCTCCCTGCTACGCTCCTGATAAGACAATTCGACAAGGAGCAGACACACTTCCCCTGGAACTCAAAATATCTGCATTACTCTGCCAACAGGCCTCCACTACCTACTCTTGTGGTAGCATACACATCCCTCTCTCATCCCCTCACTCTTCCAGTAGTGAGAGAAGTCCTGACTTAGAAAGGAAACAAACATTTATTTCTAAGGACCGAGACACATTGCTTATCTTACGTAGCTTAGTAAACTGGCCAACAGAAAAGCACAAAAATCAGTGACCAAAAAGCTACATTTGTACAGGAAATATGGAAATTTTGGCTCTTAACTGAAGCCTGTCAGAAGATTGAAACCATTTACTGCCTCTCAGACTGAAGCTTCAAGGTGTGCTTGCACTGCTGTGCAGTATTTCACGTCACACAGGGCCACAGCCAGCCACTGAGCTGGAGAAGGCCCTCAACAACTTACTGACACATCCAAGCCATCCTCTTATTCCTAGTTACACTCCTTGAAACCCCTATAAAATTTACCTGGACCACAAAGAGGAGTTGTTTTTTTTGCTGAAAGTAGCAACTCCATTGTTACAACAGCCAAGGACACTACATCTAACTTCCACATAAAGCTGAAGAGCCAGTATAGACTTTGTTTTGTTGTTTTTTCCTCCTGGTGACAACACAAGCCTTTGGAACAAAGCTCAAAGGGGGAAAAAAAAAAAAAAATATGTCCTGTCTCTACAATTAATGGATTTTATGCTGGGTTTTTATCCTAAAGTCACGGTTAACAAGAACACAAACGTGCCAAAACCTGGTATTTTAATTAAACACTCTACATTTCTTACTGCTTTTTCTTACTGGCTTTGTTTGCTTTTTTGTGTGTGTATTTCTCTAAGGTAGCAAAGCTAGCAAACCTGCATACTTTTCAAGACACCCCTCTGCAATATGTAATTGAAACTCCTTGAAATATTTAGACAGTTCTAGGAGGGAATGTTCTGCAACAATAAATTACTGTAGTGCCATGGTAGCAACATTGGTGGCATGGCAGAAAGGGCAGAGTCATTTCTAAATTTATTCCTAGCTACTTATAATTTTGTGTATATGCTGAAATTTTTTAGCATTAATGCCTAATTGTACCTTTGGGATGCTTTTTCTTCTTCCTTCCAGTTCCTAATTGAATTCAGTACTATAATTGAAAAGCATTTTTTTCTAAAACTCTCAATTTGTCATGCCTGGAACTGAAGAGTTTTGTTTGTTTGTTTTGCTGTTTTAAAAGAAAAGAAGTTTGAAAAAACTCAGTTGGGTGACAGTATATGCATACAGTTCAGGTGCTTGTGCCTCAACCTGCCAACTTTTCCAGGCTGAACCTAGCACACGTCCCCATTAGGCAAGGACACGCACACACACCCAGCCATGTGCAGAGATGCCCTCACAGAGCTCTGCTTGTGCTCTGAACCAAACACCTCACAGCAGGCAGCCACCATTTACAAGGTATTTAATTCACAAGGCAAGACCTCTAGCATTCTTTTTCACTCTGTTTCCGAGAACAGGCCAGTATGTATCTGTACAGAGCTTACATTTTCACTATTATTTCTTACGTTTAAGATTGATAAGTCTTAAATATACAGAGTGAAAAGTAACTGCTTATCTCATATTTCTGTATCCTGGAAGATCAAATCACTTTTTTTCCAGATAGCTTAAAATCCAAGTCATGTGGGCCCAGATTTTAAGGTATTTAGGTGCTCAACTCCCATGCAGACTTAATGGGGTATTCAAATATGAGAGGCCTTCACAGCACTTAAAAGTCTATTCTGTGCTTTCACCACTTCAATTGTTTTTCAACATTTACCTTTCGTTTAGCTCATTCCAGACTTTTATTACTTTTGTTTATAGGTCTTCCCAGGGCTTCCTAGGATGCCCAAGGTTTACTTCCTCTCTTTTCTGCAATCTGCTTCTATGCATTTTACAGAATTACTGGGCAGAACACTGCCCTTTACAGGGGATAACGCCAGCAGCACTGACACATTGCAGTATATTGTAAAAGCAAAGCTGTGCTTTGCATCTTGGGTGAACCGCAGTATTGTGTGAAAGATTCTTTGAACATATATTCACAGCAGTGAAAGCTGTTGAACCACCACTTTTCAGTGAGGAGGAGTAAAACGAGGGATAAAGGTACCAAAACAGAAAACTTTGTCAAATTAATAAAACAGGTTGGTTTGATTAAAGGATATAAGAAATGCCTGGAAAACTAAGTGGCTGAATAGATATCAAGTGATTTTTTTTTTAACCAAAGCTTTTTAATACATCTTTAGAAACAAAGATGCTATGAAGTAGTATCAGATATACGTATACAAATATATATCTACACATACATACACACACACCTAACAGTGCTTGCAGAGAAGTCTTACTTTAGTACAGGCAATAGTAGTTGAAGCTATGAAGGGAACATGGTAAAACAAACCCATCCTTCTCCAAGAAGAAAAAAGACAGAAAGATGTCCTCTCTAATCTGTTAGAATCCTTTGTGGCTGTCAGCAAGAGCAAGGAGAGAAAAACCAAATGACATACATTATTTGGACTTTCAAAGGGTGTTTGACAAATTCTCCTCCAGAATGTCATTGCCAGAAACGAAGAGGCACAGTGTGGGAGGCATGGTGAATCTCAGATCTGAAGGTGATAAAGCAGAAAGGCACCCTGCACACAAAGGCATTGGCTCTAGCTTTGCTGCTCATGCAGCTCATGCTACCAGGTAAGTTACCCAGCTGGCCAGACCCCCATCCATTTGCTCACCCACCCACCAGGTCCTTGTGGGGTGCCTGGAGCCATGCTGAGGAGGTGACCTGCAAAGAAGAACTCCCACAGAGGAATTTGCGATGAAGACAGTGAAATACAAAGCCTGAATTTCCAATTGACACAGTGGGTTTCGTGCTATTTGGAAATACTTTCTAAAAAAAGAGTACTAAAGAGTAGAAAAAAATTGAAAAAATGCTCTGTATTCCAGTTGCAACGTGCTATCTGGATAAAAGTGCATACCTGTGTTTCACATACTCCCTTCTCCCCACCCCCCACCACCCCAGGTTAAAGTAACATCAGAAGACTATATATTAGTATGTGTTCTGTCTCAGTTAAACCATGGCACTTTTCAGTGCACTTAACAGTACCCATAACAACAATAATCCAGGATATTTTAATTACAACATTCTTCAGGACTACTGATCGTTTATTGCGACCAGATGAAGAACACAGGAAAAGATTCATTGAGATATGTGCTCCAATCTATTCTGAGGAAAAGGTTGATTTACATCAGTATTTCTGATGCCACAAAATCCCTATTAGACATAGAATGGAAAAGGATACCCTAAGAAGTATGGCGTCTGTGCCTGCTATTACCCTTAGAGAAACCCTTATGTTGAGCAAATGACAAGGGACACGTGGAAGTTGGAAGATGTGCTCATTCTGGTTAAAAAGAGCTGACGGGGCCAAAAAGCAGTCCTGTTTTCTTATTATATTAACTGAGATTCTTGCAACCTTAAGCTACCACTCCCAGCATTAACTCAAGGGTGCATATACTGGAAAAATGTATTTTTGTTGTGAATAAATTATAGAACTGAACCACAATTGAAGATGTGTGAACAGCAGCACAGACTAGAATGTATATTTAAAGGTGAGGGAAAAACTGGCAAGGATAGAATGAGAAACTGATCAAGACAACATCAAAGGGCAAGTTACACCAATTACAAAAATAAATGATCTGCTCATTTAAAAGGATAGGCAGGTGAGTCTTTCTCCGGACCCTTGTTACTGGTATCTGCTCTAGACATTAAATCCAGCACTTTGCTTTGGCAATGCAAGGTCTTACAGAATCACAGAATATCTTAAGTTGGAACAGACCCTTAAGGGTCACCGAGTCCAACTTCCGAAGCAACAGGTTATGGGACACTCTGGAATGGGAAAGGACAACAAATCATTGTACTGCAATACAGAAGACCATGCTGTGCCTTGCAATGGGTTCAAAAGATCACAACTTAAAGGCGGCAACATTTCCTTTCCCTGAATAAGGGCTGCAGGTAGAGATTCACATCCACTTTAGTATGCTACTTCACTCGTAACACTGCTAGGAGCAAACCTACCAGAGAAACAGAGAGCCTTAGAGAGAAAGCCTTAACAAGGTAGTCAAAGTGATCCACAGGAATGATGAACATCCCTGAATTTTTCTTTTGGGAATTATCTGCATTTTGAAGAACTTCAGATTTTAGATGACAAGCCCGATTTACACCAATCTTAGGGTCACTGACAGCCAGGAGACGCAGCCACGTTTCGGCAGCTCCAATATCATGTCCCCTAGCCACTGAGCTGTTAAGTGCAATCCAAAATTCCCAGGTAGTGATTGTCCTAGCAAAATTTGACAGTCATCACGGCAGAGTGTATGCAGATAGGGCTCAAGCATTTAGAAAACAAGAACAAACAAACCTAAAGAAGTAGTCCAATATTTCCTCATGCCTTGCTTCACAAACGTTAAAATCTCTTTAAGAGTGTAAGATAGGATGCTTCACAATATGAGTTGAGACTTCGAAGTCCAGAATATCACTTTCTTACACATTAATCCATAGTGAGAAATCTCTGAGGAGGAAGAGGCATACTCCATGAAATCTCAGTAAAAGGCCTTTCAAAGCCACCTGAAACCAGAGCTTCCCACTCTCTTCCAAGTTAATTACTTACCCTCCTAGAAAAAAAGCAGCAGAAAATTGCTTACACATGACCTGAAAGAGCAAGCAACATAGGAATGAAAAAGGAAATCAGAGCTCAGAGAGCACTTTTGCTAAGAGGCTGTGCAAAGGTGGTGGGGAGAGACAGAGCTAGTGCTTTTACTGTTGTAGGCACAGAGGGATCCCAATTTCCCAACTGGACCTCAGGACATCAATACAAGAAAGATAAGGAATAGACAGATATTAGTTTCCATTTCAAAAACAGTTCAGTCATCTTAATCTGATTGGACCACGTTAAGGAAAGCACGCATCATCTAACTCTCCTCTGCACGCTCCTTCGCATTCAGCTTATTCGCTACTTCACTTTCCAAGTTTCCTATTGCTTATTCAGTTACTGAATCTTCTCCTCCCGACTACAAGCAAACGCAGCTTTACGTTTAAATTCCTATTCTCAATTGGTTTTGTATTTCAGCAAGGTACATGTCAGCCTGGAAATAAGACAAGTGGCCATTGCATGGAACACATCCCACGCACTGAGTAATTTACAGGAATTTGAAGAGAAAAAGCTATTTATGAGGAGAGAGCAGAGGAATGGAAATAAATAAGAAAGGGAGGTGAGAAGACTCCTTTCTGTTTCCCTTTGCTGTCAAAACTGAAAAACAAGTGCCAAAACCCTTGCCCCATGTTCAGATCGGCAGTAATTGCATCCACGCACACACACCCCTGCAGTGGGCAGACTGTTGTCCCTCCAGAAATGCCACCAAGGGCAAGTGCGCCCTTCCTGTGCTGTCTGGCAGGGCTCCATCTCACTTAGTACAGGCTGGGGTTTCCTTACTTGGTCTTATATTCTGCCCTGCCTCCAGCCTCCCTGGTTCTGATTCCCTTTTTCATTTTGAGTCATCTCCCATTTTCAGTTTGTCCCACTAAGACAGTGGAAATGGAGAAACATCACCCAACGGGAAACAGAGCCTGGTTCTCCTCCACATAAGCACAAGCAGCAGCTTCCAGTCCTTTGATAGTTGTCAATTTTGAGTAATCCTGGTGGGTCCATTTAAATCCTTGTTAAGGGCTCCCTAATTCATTAAATATAAATCCAGCAGTTATTTGACTGCGTAATTATTAGGGATAATTTGCAATTAAGTGATTGGCCTGTGATGAAGGGACAGATAATTCATCGGCCTGCTTTGGCATTTTCACATGGGGTGGGGGTTAATTAAGCAAATCCAGTCAGCTAAATGTCTCTTCCTACTATATTTTCTCCCACCTTTAAATGCAAACCAGACCTCATGCAGCTGTGCAGGCCATGGGAGTCTAAGCCTATTAAAGAAATCTTTTAATGGCTGTAAAACTACCACTAATTGAAATAAAGATATTTTCACACTATTTTTGCATTGTGAAAATCGATCTAAAATAATTCCTAACACAATACATGACAAACTGTACAAACTGCTGTGCCTGACAAGTGCAGCATTTAATTTGCACTAATTAGTCTAAGGTGGGGGCAGTGTGAAATTCATTAATTCTGTGGCTTCTGCATTATGAGTTGCATGTTTACATTTCCAATCTCTCAGGTTCTCTGCAACTCAATCTCCAGACTAAGGGGAAGAACATTTGAGGCTAACAGGAATTCCACACCTCTTTGGGTGCACTCAGACTTTGATTTTTGAGTCTGCGATTTGTTTTCTGCTTGCCTCAAAACCTGTAGCTGGATTTTACACTGTGTGGTCCCTTCCTTTCTCCTATTCTTGCTCTCAGCTCCTGTCTGACAAAAATATTCATCTGGGTGGCTCGGGTCACTGTGGGACAAACATGAACAGAGCAGCAGGTGAAGTCATTCAAGAAGCAATTTCCAAACTACTTTATGTTCTATAAAAAAAATGTAATAAATCCTCCGTATCGACTAAATCTGAAGTTTTCATGATGCTGTTCCAATATTTGCTCCTATAATGATATCAGGAGATGTTCATTAAAGATCTAATCCAGAGCCCCACGAAAGTCAACAGACAGACTTTTACTGACTTCAGAAGGCATGAATATGCTAGCTTCTATTTGTGTTAAAGAACACAACACTCCAAGAATCATAGTATTGGCAAAATTGTCTTACAAAATAAATCTGAAGTGAACAGTACAAAAAAGCACTATAAAACACATCAGATGAAGCAAAACATAAGATACCTGCAAACTAAGGTGTAATAATTATATTATATATAGTTACTGGACATACTGCCAGGGTTGAAGATGATCCACTGTTTCCAAAGCTACAGGGTACACTTATAAGCCTAGAGCAATAATACACTGAGAATAAGGGGAAGCACAACTGACAAAGTTACCACGAACTCCATTTATTCATTAACAGTAGTAACGGCTACTGAGGCAATGCCCATGCAAGAGACCATGCCACCTGCCTCTTGCACACAGGTGCCTACCAAACACCTCGTTAGTCACAGAATGAAAGCAAAAAGACACACTAAAGTTCTCCTACCTCTTGCAAACCAAGAAAAAAGAAATTGAGACTAACTGCTTTCTGTAGCTGAGCAACAATGGAGAAGTTACCCAAAAGCATGGAAGAGCAGCTCCTAGAACTGGCAGGAGAAGGACAGGCCAGAGCAGAAAGGCGCCCAAGTCCTTATGCTAACATTTACTGCTAGATATCCAGTGGGAGGCAGGAAGGTAGCACAGCCAGACAGGGGGCCAGAAGTACATTAACAAAGGGGAGTGGTGCAGGCACAAGAAGCCTGCTCAGGTGGTAATTCCAGCACTAATGAGAGAGAAGCCATTATCTGGAACCTTCCAGAAAATGGAAGTCTGCAGGAGCAGTTTCCTATGGGAGACTTTTAAGAGACAACAGAAGAGAACAGGGGTATTTTAATGGTATAAGTATGGTGAAAAATGATGTCCTCCACCGTACCTGAAGGAGCGGGTGGAACAAGGCCTGTTTGCTCCCCTTCAGGGAGATTAGCTAACCACAGGCTAACTGCAGTCCAGAACACAGCCACAGCAATAACCCAGTTGTGAACAACAAGGACAGACCAAATGTGCATTCATAGTCTCACTGTTATAACAAGCATTTTGTTAAAATAAAGCCATAAGTTAAGCACACAAAAAAAGCACATGTGAGCCCTCCATTTAGCAAGGTTTCCCAATTGGCTGTGTGCCCCTTGTTAACTTATTTGTGTCCCTATATTTCAGGACACAGCTGGGGCACACAGCGTCATCAAGAAGTACTATTTGATAATGGTGTAGTACTTCGATTGGCTTTTAGAAAGCAACAGATTACAGCATTTCCACGTACGTAACATTTCCATACCACTTAGTAAGTACAAGACCAAAACCAAGGCTGTAACTTCGAAAGCACATAGTTAAAGTAAGACTGTAAGATTGAGACACAAAACCACTAACTAAACCATCTTCCAAACTCCGGTAACACGACAGAAAGCATAACAACAACAGCAGAGCAGCAAGACCCTAAGCTGCAGCAATGAAGATTTGCTCAAACACAACAGCAGCAGGCACAGAAATAAAGGAAAGAATATTCTTACCTTTAGAAGGTCTCAGGTACGCAGGGAGCTCCAAAGAGATACCCTCACCTCCGCAGCCAAGCCTTAAATGAAGTCTGGGAAGGGGTGGAACCTGGCTCCAACCCTTCTTGTCACTCAGGTTCATTACATGCACCTGAGCTCTCCTGGGTAGGCTCCGCCTTCCCTCCAGGTGCTCAATCACTGGTTCAAGCTGTGACTCAGCATTTCCACTGCAAACATCTTCAACAGTACTTTGGCTACATGGAGTAGGAAAGGCACTTTAAAAAGAGTGGCCTTTAGCAAGGAGCAGATTTCTTTCAGTATACTCTTAAGCCTGTTCTTAAAGTTGTAGTCAGGCAAATATCCTTACAAGCTAAGCACTGTGCTACTGAGATATCCTGAATCAAAGCTAAGATAACATAGAAACAAACAGTGTGGGTCTATAAGTCGTGATGCTTCATTGCTACAATCAATTTAATTACTATGTTAATTTCTGCTCCGTTTGGAAGAAGAAGTTAAGCTAGCAGTCTCATTATTTAAACTGGAATTTCTATATACCTTGAAAGAAATATCTTCAGATTTTCCTAGCACTGCTAGGAGGCACAACTGCCAGTATCAAGTAAGCATAAGGAGCTATAACTTCTAGGCATTGTCTTGTTTAAGAAAGCTAAAACTTGAGAGGTTTAGCCCAGAAAATGAGGGTAGCATTTGTTTTTTTTCTTTCTTCTTTTACCAGTAAATGATAGAACAGAAAGTCTGCTCGTATAATCTGCATTCTAAAATCACTTTGTGAGTGACACAACAGCCGTTGACTTCAGTGTGCTGTTTCTGTGAGCATCACAAACACAAATGGCCCATAACAAAACAGTTTTGATAACTTTTAAATGAGCAGCATGATCAAGTGATATCTGTCCGGTTTTCATACATGTAAACCCAAGCTATCTTTGTAGCATGATTCAGATTCTACTTAAGACTGAAAAGAATTTAAATATCTCCTTGGCTTTTGAATACATAAACTTTTGGTGCTTTCAGTGCCTTTTTGCCTTTTCAAGTGCATTTTTTTATCTGAAGAAATGTCTGCTTAAAGGTGGACCCTCTTTATCTCCATGTGCAAGCACTCATGTTCTGGGCACTAGGCTCGTAGTATTATATCTGTGCATTTACCTATGCATGTGCCTGTCTGATTGTTAACAAAATAGTGCTGGTCTTGCATAAGGACCTATCTGAGACTCAGATGAGAAGAGGCATCTTCAAATCTGCTATTAGTGGGAATTGTTTGTAATTTCACACTATTTCATTCTAATGGGAAGCTTCTAAAATCACAGTTGCTCTCCTGGAAAGGATTTGCACAGCTCTAACAGAAAAGCTAGACTAAGACGGATGGGTCTAGGAATGTCTCATGGCCTTCCTGAGCATAAGTTATGTTACTAAATCAGCATATTGATCTGGGAACACGGTGTCCTGGAATCCTGAAAATGTCAGGCACAGTTTCAGTGCTTCACTCCTTTAAAATCAAATTAATTTAGCCAGCTTCTATGGTGAGAGAAACTATGATGTCAGATACGTGCAGGCAGCAGGGCATCAGGCATTCCAAGTCCCACTACCTTTAACTGTTTCAAATGGAGTCACCCACAGGGAAGCATCTGGGCTGCCACTTCAATCTTCCTTGCTGGAGACAACAACCAAGGCAGGCAATCTGTATCTTTGCTTATGCAAAATCAGGTGTTCCAGAGCTTCTCAGATCTCCATGGATCTCTGGGGATTCCAACCCTGAAGCTCTGTCAATGGGGCTGAGAGGTAAGATTAGATGATTACACGTGACAATACTAATCCATCTACCTTACCCATGGGGCACATGAGATTAAAGGCTCATATAGTACATGCCCTTCTACTATGATCTCCGGTTCTGTATATATGTTTAATCAAATATGCTAATCCACAGATATATGGCCATGGCTGCAGAATGTGGTGCAAGCAAGACGCTTTCAGCACGTGGGACTCATCAGCATGAATACGTTTGCAGGTATTAGCCATGCAGATTTTGTCTTTGGAGCAGTTAGATATTGGCACAAATTGCTGCAGTGGAAAATGGGACAGTTGGAGAAAATGTACTACAAAGTGGACATTTTCTTCTTTCCTAACTTGACAAAACACACAAGGCAAGCATACTTTGCACATAAGGAAAAGGAATAATTGGAAAGTTTCAAAGCCTTTACATTAGAATGGAACTGGTCTGCACTCTTGAGGAAGTAGCAGCACATCCTCTCCTCGCCCCACTCAACATCACAGCTAGCTTTGATTCCTGCACCACAAGGACTGCACAACATGCGCAGTGCCCACAGACACTGCCCCCCACCCTGCCCTGTGGCACAGGAGGAGCAGGACTGGCTGTAGCTCTACGGGCACACAGCTCCATGGAGTATAGGGCAGCTCCATGGCAAGGAAGGGGGCACTGGAGCAGAGGCCAGGGGAAAGCAGCCTCCCAGCCTCCTGCCTCCTTCTGACCTGTGGGCTCACCTGGTCGGACAACCACCTGCTTCCAGGCTTCGCTGTCCTCAAGCTGGGCACCCCTCTTCTTCACTGAAAACTTCACCACAGCTAACAGGTAAGCCTCCAGCTGGTTACTACACGCTGCTACAGGAACATTTTAACTAGCCATTCTTTATTAGCAATCCTAGAGGTGATGCAAGAATCGATACCGTGATCTGAGGGTCACCAGTGTAGAGACAGATACATCAGGAAACTGCAGCCAAAGAAAGAGACAACAGGACCTTTGTCTGACCTGTACCCTTTAGGGAGGAGGTAGGCAGACTGTTATCTACTGTGAGAGAAAAATGCACAGCCACAACTCACCGATAGCACGAGCTAGCAAAAGGTGAAAAAGAGCTGAATATGTTATCAAGATGACTACACTTTCTACACTAGATTTCAGCAGAGCAAAGCTGTACAGAGACAGCTTGGCAGCTTCCCTGTCCTGCTTCTCCAGGCAATGATGAAATAACCACCCAAATTTCCTCGCTAGCATAAACTGGAGGATTCATATTGTTCATATTTGAAATAGGATTATGCAAAGGAGAGCTGGATTGTAAGTTGTTTGATGGGGAAAGAGGAAAAGCAGTTCTCAGTCCCAGTAGGACCTGAACTCCTTTAGAATAATATAGCTAATACAGCAAAAGGTGATGTTTTCTCCGAAAAACATTATACACGGCAAAATCCCATTCAGCATTTACAGAAACTGAGCAAAAGGGAATAGAGATCCTGGGAACCTATTTGGTTCAGTAAAGAGAATGAGTAGCAGGCAATAAAGCACAGCATCACGTGGAGCACAAATACCTGTGCCTGCTGCAGCTAATACAAACAGCTCCCTCATATACCAGACATCCCTTTCCATTTGTCCCACTTGCCCTGCAGAAACTCCTCATGGCTTGGCTAAATATAGACAGCTCTGACTGCACCAACAACCAGCCTCAGTTCCAGCTCTCTGCTTCATATTTCTTATTGAAGCAACAGCAGCACGGGACATCATCAGGACCCTGATATTCATCTCCTCTCCTTTGCCAGTACAAGGAAATGACCTGCATCCTCCTCTGCCTCTGCTCCACGTGACGTTTCCTCACATCCTCCCAGCTAGGGGCAGGTGATTCCCTCCAAGACACTTCAGCTCTGCCATTGGGAACGTTCTCAGTTCTGGCTGCTCAGGCATACAAAGATGTTCAAGAATATCATTAAATCAAAGCTAATCAGATGGTTCCCTGATCATCTCAAGCTACTGTTCAGGCTTCTTCATTTAAAACCCTGCATAGATTTGGCTTAATCTCTTTCACAATTCTTCCCTTTCTGATTCCTCTTCTTATCTAACATCGCTTTTTCTTTGTCATTTCCCATGCCCTTCTGACACAGCCTTCCTACAAGTTTTCACCTCATCTCACCATTGATTTTCAAGCCTTGTCTGAGGATTTTCTCCTCTGTGTCTTAATTTCTCTCCTTGAAAAACAAGATCTATTTCAGCTCTGCTTCCTCTGTTGAGACAGGGAACAAGACAAGCATGCTACAGTCACACTTACATCCTAGCCATAGAGGGCATTGCTTACAGGATAAATTGAGATGCTGCAATATCATCACTCTGTTCTGAAGCTTTATATGCTCCTCAGGTGGTCTTGTTCTGGTCCTTCTGCAAAAGCCAGGATTTTACAAATTGCAAGAAGGTTGCTGTTGATGCTACACTCCTTAGTGTAGCATCATACACTGAATCATTACTATTCCTTATTCCCAATTATTTTCCCTCCTGTAATGCATAAATAAGCTGGTATTAGCATAAAAGCACAAAACCTGCAGACCTGTGTTTGGTTTGGTATTTCTTGTTTTTCACACCCTTTCACCGTTGCACTCATTTGCACGCTGAACCTCCTTTGTAGGCAGCCATGGATTTCTATCATCTGAGGATCAGAGTGCTATGCATCCATCAAGAAGCATGAAATATTCACAGGAAGAGAATACAAGATGAGGAGGAGGTCCATAATGCATGTGTCAGAGACATAGATGTACACAGAAAGTTCTGCAGACCACAATAAAAGTTTACTCCATGGCAAGAACTGTGCATTTGTCCATGGCTGTCACAGATTTCATAGAACTCAAGAAATCCACCCAATTTTAGAAATCCAAGAAATTTATCTTTTCACCTGAATCCACATAAAATCAGAATTTTTCCATAAGAGCTCCCATAAAATCGGGCTACTTCCCTAGCAGATCCTGTGAAATTATGTAGAATACTGCCATTTCTTTTAGCCCAGTATCTCACTGCATGTCTCAAAACAATTAGACAACTTTGGCTACTGCACCTTTGCAGTTTTCCCTTTCAGAAAGAAAAAGGTTATGGCAAAATATAACAGCAGTGAGAATGCTCTTCTGTAGGAGAGAAACTAAAAGCCCTCAAATCAAACTTACAGGAACTTATGATTTACATACAGTCAATTGCTACTAGTTCAGTAGTAATTTCAATGGAATGTTCCTCATTTGGCTATGGAGAAACTGATATTATGAGGACACTAGAATGACAGTGTAGTGAAGTTTGTAATGAGGTTCTCCACTTGACTTTTCCAAGAAAACAGGAAGGGACAAAGCTATCACCCCAGTACATGAACAACAGTATGACTGCAAAAGAGAGAGTGCACCCAGAAACAACTTGAGGGGGTAAATGGCAATGTGATAAATTCATTCTCTAGGCAGACTATTTGTTAAAATTAATTCTCACCCCTAACAAAGAGGAGAGTATTCTTAATCCTCTCCCATTGACCATTGAGTCATTTGTTCTAGTTAGTTGACAAAAAATAAAAATAAAAATCAATATATCAACTCCGACTCAGCCTCGGTCAGCAGACATCCCAAATCACAACACACCACGTCCCATTATTGCAGCTCTTAGTTTTAAGCAGGGCACTCATACATTAGCAAGAGTGCTGCCTGAGTAAGAAGCAGAAATTAAGGCTGTTTCCCTACCCTCCAGTTACACCTCAATTCAGAAGCAACACAACCATGGCTGACAGCAGGGTTAAACCCAGGCAGTTGGCCTGAACTCAGACCTCACAGAAGGCAAAAATAAATAATTAAGGAGAATTGGGAATGCCTCTGAGAAACTTCCAAAGGACACAGACGCCAGCACAGACAAGGAACAAAATATGTAGCAGCAGGAAGATAATGACCTAAAAAGAGCAGATTAAAATGCCCTTAGATAAATTAAAGGTCTTCAAATTGACTGGGCACAATGAATTTCAACCCCGGATTCTTAAGTAGACACTCATGCGATCTCTAAATCACTGGACAGTCAGTTCTGTGAGTGCTGGTGGTGGAGATGAGGTGCCCAAGGGCTGGAGGGGGGCAAATAAGACCTTGCTTGGCAAGTGGGGGAAAGCAGAGCTGAAGACTTAGCAGCCAGTCAATTTGTTTTCAATCCTCAGAAAAACACCAGAACGAGTAATCAAACTATTTGTAAGCGCCTAGAAGATAACACTGAAATGAATAGCTGCTAGTATGGATTTGTAGAGAATAAATCCTGTCAAATCAATTTAATTTCCTTCTGCCATAGGGCAGCGGGCCTCGTAGACAGAAGCAAAGCAAGAGATGTCACATTTCCTGATTTAGTCAAGCTTTTGGGGCTGTCTCTCTCATATGCACAGCAAGGAAACACAGACAGAATGAAAAAGTTACAAGACAGATACAAAGTGGCTGAACATGCAGAGAAAGTTACCGTTTGCCCACAGCCGAAGCAAGCCACCTGGGGGAAGATACAAAATTGCTGTGGATATGATTCTGTTTGGTATTTTCATGAATCATCTAGACCTCAAACAGCATACTTACTGTGCTCATGGACTACATAAATGGGGTGCTTAGGGCAGCTGCAAGTAAGGAGGCTCCCAGTTTGCAAAGACATTGACAAATCACAGCGGTGCCAAGAAATGGCTGAAATTCAATGGGGGAAAAAAAGGGGAAGAGTGCAGGGTGGAGACAGACTCTTTGGAGAGCCCTGAAAGAAAAGGACTACAAAGTCCTGGAAGAGGACTACAAAAAAGATAAGGAAATGTTGGGGTCTTTAGACGAGTTCTTGAGAAGGCAACGTTAAAACTCTTAAGTGCGTAGAAGATTGTCATGCCCAGGGTTCCTGTAAGCCAGAAAGCCCAAACATCAATGGGTTTAACTTGCAGCAAGACAGATGCAAGTCAGACTTGAGGGAAAAACGTTTGTAATAGTAACAATAGTGAAGCACAGGAATGGAGCCTGGGAAAGCTGTGGAGTCTCTATCACCAGATGTTTTTAACAACAGCCGAGGAAAAAAAAAAATCTGCCAGGAATGCCATAAATATAACCAACCCCAGAGAAGGGAGATAATTTCTTCATGCTCATTCTAGCCCTGCTTGTCTAGATGCCAAATGTCCTCCTATGTTTCAAGGCCTCAAACCACCGAAGCGTATAAACATACAAGTAATCCCATTGACTTCAAAGCAAATACACACGGGTTTAAGCATACACTTAAGCAATTTGCCAGATTAGCTCCTACATGCCTAGGATTTCCAGCTTAGCCAAAGGAAGTATCTTGCAAGAGTGGCTGCATTTGTTTAAACTCCCCTAGATAGAGATCAGCGTCATATTTAAAATGTGGTTTCCTGGATTTAAGCGACAGTGCATAGGAGAACATTACTTACATTACAGATCTGTGGTACAGCCTTCTAAACAACTGTTTACTTGCATGGCCCCTATAATGCAGTGTCTGTGTTCACTGAAGCTGGCTTGGGGTGGGAAGTCCAAAGGAGGAAATAGCACGTAAAAAAGGCAGTGTTTCTACTCACAGGAGCGCTTTTTATTTTTTGGAAGCCAGGCTCCATACAGACAGTTTCAATATGTAGTCTCTATTATGTTGAGAACACCAGATTATAAACATGTACAGAAAAGTGAAAGGCTTCCTCTAACTGTCTCCCACACCTCCTTCCGTATGTTATCACCAAATGTTTTGTCGTATGCTGATTTTCAGCAGATATCATTGGAATCAACATTTATTTAGCCCACAACTTAGCAGGGTTTGCTACAGGTTATTAACCATCTTCTCACTCTGTCTCTGCCGTATTTCTACCATATTTCTATGGGGGAAAAAAATAGTCTCAGGTCCAAACATCATCAGCTACCATGTCACCATGAAGGATCAGGGTGGTTTTATGCTCCATTTCTTTGACCACTGCGCTGGATTTGAGTCTGAAGCATGCATGGCAAAAGACTGTAGGACACTTTGGTGTGCCAGTAGCCTTACTAAGTAAGTGGCTGAGCAGGAAAAGCACATTAGATGCAGCCTTTCCTTGCCCTAGCTGCGTAGGAGCCGCTGCCATTTATTTTGTCATTGATTTACACAATAAATCCTTCTATAAAGATTAGGTGTACATATTATAAGCACTTGAAATTATATATACCTTCATCTATCTCCGAGCCTGAGAGAACGTACATCCCCTAGCAACAACACATCTCCTCCTAAGCAAACACCTGATTAGAGACAAGGCATTTTTCAGAGCTCTGGAGCCCTGTGCAAACTAGCTCTGGTGCACTATCAGGTGTGGACTTCACAGAACGGATCCTATAAATACACAGAGCACACAAGGATTAACTCCAACACCGCTGGCATGATGAGCACCAAGGTGCGGTGCTGATCTGTAAGTCTCACATAGCCAGAAACACATCACCTAAAACTCCAAGGAGAAAACACAATCTGGAGACGCCTCTGAAAACAGAAAGGCAGTCACCAAAGTTAATGAGCTGCCACTCTTAGGCACAGAGAAAACGCCATTAAATATAAAAAAAAATCAACATGTTTCTGAAGTTCTCTCGGGCACAGGTCAGCACAGCACAAGTTTCCCAGGAAACCAGGAATTCCCACAAAGATGCGAAGAAGCTCATGTGCAGTGAATAGCAGCTGATCCAGGCACAAATGGAGGGCAAAGAAACAGGAAGCAGAGAGAACCCCCTGCCTGTGCCCAACTCTGTGGGCCTGCTTCCCACCTGCCCTCTACCTGGGCTGCCTGCAGCTTCTACTTGACTGCTCGCTCCCCAGTGGAGAGAAAAGCCCCTTCAACTCCTCTTTGTCTTCAGGGCCATCTGAAAACACTGCCTGTGAGACTGGCAGCCCTAGCACTATGCCTGCTGCCACTCACCTCTTGCATTATGAGAGCCAATGAAGGCTTCAAGTCAATAGCCTGCTTTGTGCTCATGACCCGACATGACAATTCTTTGTTTACTTCTACAAATGATTAATTTCAAGGCATCTAAGGGTTTGCTATCCCTTCTGGAATGAGGCCCTTTTAACATATTTTATTGTTACGCCTTATAGTCAAGATACAGAACCAGAACAGCCCACAGTTACCATTTAAATCCAGTGATACTTCACATTGCGCTCAGCTCATCGAATCTTTTGACCTATCAATCCAAATAATGTTTAAAAGCTTGGATGGCAAGAGGCTGTCTGCTCGAGGCTGCCGACACACACAATCCCTGTATAAATCATAATATCACTGAAGTCACGAAAACTGTGAATTTTGGTGTCAGCTGTGAAAATATTCCATCTGGTTTCTGTCTTGTAGAAAAAATGTTTAAAATCTGTCTAAGTACAGGAAGTTTATTTTTGCTTCATCAGCGCAGCAGAAGTAAGCAGGGTAAGACCAACGAATAGTGCCTCAGAGCCCTGCCATTGCTCCAGGTGCCTGCAATGTTTCCAAAAGAGCATTTCAGTTTCATTCAGACGTCCAACAGCACCGCTATTTAATTTCATGCCCTTATTGCAGGCTGAGCAATCCACCAAATGAATTTGTAGCAGTTTCTCTTAAGGATATAACAAAAGCAACCATCGGCCCTGTATCATCAATTACCTCAAGCTGACTTTGACAACATACTAGGGAGGAGGATGACACATCTGCATCTACATAAAGGTGCATTTATTTCCCTCTCCCACAAGACCACGGGTGTCCAACCATGCGGCTTCCCTGGGCCACAATGAGTGAAGAGGAATTGTCCAGGGCCAAATCTACAAAGGTTGTCTGAAAGTAATGCCTCCTAATTGTTCCCATGGAAACTACAACCAATACAAAGAGCACAATAACTGCTTGACAGAGCAAATTCTAGACTACAAAACACCCTTTTTCAACACAGTCACCACCATAGCTCTGCATTTTCATCAGTGATGAACAGAAATCTACAAGCTGCGCTCATCGCAATCTGCACCAGCAAAGATGATGCACTATCTCAACTCTTTCTACGTAGTCCCTCTTGACAGGGACTGATTTTATGCTTTCACTTTATTTCTCTTCCTCATTTAGGTCATTTATCTATTTAATGGAAACTGTATAGAAAAATTATGATAAAAAATTACATGAGAGATATATTACTTTTTAAATCACTATCATTACCCCATCCCAGACAACGTGACATTCAGGAAAGGGCCCAGCATTCATTTTATTTATGCTTTTGTCACCCTCCTGAAATTCCCAACTGGAATCTCTACACTCTACCAGTCAGACCTAGTATAAAAAGAGACCATGAGGCCAACGTGAGAGGGAGAAAGCTGTGCTGCAAGGGAAATTCACGATTTCTGAGGACAGAACAATTCAGAACAACTTTCAAAGGAGTTTAAAAAAGACCAGTGCCCAGAGAACTGGGCATGCTTACCCCCTCCCTGGATCTCCTCTCCACTAAAGACTGCCTTCCTCCAGCCCCAGGTTGAACCAGAGGGGGCTTTCAGGGCATCTGGAGGCCTCACAGCACCTTCTGAACCAAACACCTGCAAGAAGACTGATTGTGAGTGAAAGGGCTGTCAGAATGACTTCATAATTTAACAAAAATGGAATGGCGTAGGTAAGCCTTGCCAGTCCCAGGTTCCTGTACCAGAGCAAGCACTTTAAAATGAAGCAGAAACTCCATTTCAGTCAGAGAGGCTTCCCACAGAAAAAGCTCATTTTCACAGGTTTTAATCCACTGGTAGAGGTGCTGCTACTGTAGTTGTTACAGCAGCCAACTCTCTTGTTTCCAATCCCCCTCTATCTGACTGGCATTCCCACACCACCACCAGCCCAGCAGGTGCTCTGTTCTCCAGAGGAGGTGAAGAGGGGCTGGAGCAGGCAGCAGGCACCCTTCTCACTTGCTTTCCTCTCACTGGTGGCTCCCAGTTTTTTTTCCCCCTCCCTGCTGCTTTTTGTGTGCAGGTGGAACGAGGGGAAAGAGGTCTTTAAAAAATAGTGGGGAACTGCCACGGTGATTTCAAGATGGAGCACGCAATAGCTATTTCTGATTGTGTTAACCCAGCCATAATTATGTAATTATCCACAAAAATTTAGTCAGAATTTTGCATATCTAAATCATTAACTTTAACAATTGACAGGCTGCTTTGATTAGTATTTTCACAGACTGGCATAGCATACATTTGTCAGCTTTCCTATGATTACTTGTAATTTGGAATTTGTTTATGCAAAATGTTTTTATTGCTTGTTTGAGGGGGAGGGAAGGAAAGGAGGGCAGAGCAGACATGTTTATCCTGTCAGGAGCATCCTACAGAACTTACCAGGGTTGCAAACGTATTTTTGCTGTGTTTCAGTGTCATTAATTTGGTGAATTGATACAGTAAACACTGGCTTGCATTTGTTAACGGGGAGAAGAACCACGAATGAGCTCCACCTGCCATGTGAAATCTTTGATTTTTAGATGAAAATTTAAGTAAATGAATTCAGAAGCACCTAGCACTTTATGTAACACCATATTTTCAGTCTATTGCTTTCCAAAAACAATACTGATGCACCATGCAATCAGTGTAAACATTTTAAAATGCTTCTTGTGTCAAATACAATAATGCCGGCTCAGCCTTTTCATTCTGTGCTGTAATCGATATCATAATTTAAGATGCAGTTTATTAAGCTAAGCAACAATAAACGATCCTACCCTGCACCTGCTAACAGGTCAGTTCCTACGCTAAGCTCTCTGACAGAAAAACCTGAGAGCTACACAACCTGTTCTTCACAAGGCAAATCCTAATGGAACAGAATTGTGTTGACATGAGGTACCGCACTGACTCTGTTCTGTGGTGTGGAGATTCCTGAGTTAGCAGCTGGAGGTGAAGTGCCTGAAGGGTGTTCATTTTCCTTCTGCTTCCCCATTAAAGACTGCATGGACAAAATGCATCCTAAAATAATGCATGCACTACTTCCAGCCATTTGTAGTGCTGCGTTAGTGCACCCATTTTTCTGTGGCTGGTGGAATGCTGAGTTCATTAACATTCACCTGACCTCCGAGAAGAGCAAGGAAAGCATGCTTTGACTTCAAAACCAATGACAGATTGTGATTTGTGATTTCATCTGCCCCAAGGCAGCTGCAGTTTGGTAACTGCAGTTAAAACTTGCCTGTTTCCATCATGATTCTCAGGGCTCCCTGTAATGGGTACAGCATAAATGCAGAGGCTATACAGATCCCACATATGCCTAATAGCTTCACCTAGTTAGGCCTCAGTTTTCTCCATCAGAAGGGAAGTTTTACTTCAGAGATTCATTAACAATTAATGGGAAAGGCACATTTAGATGGGTAAGATTATTATTTTTTTTTTAAATCCTAAATCCTTTTATGTATGCACAAGTAAATACCTTACTCTCATTCATAGATTATCTGAGCCCCATCACTCAGCACTCAGGTGTCTGAGGCTTGGTTTTAAAATCTTGCTTCCTAGGTACAGCTGACTGCTGGCATATTCACTACATCAGCTCTCCAAAGGTTGGCTTGCTGCTTGGAATTCACAGGGAGCAGCCCTGTCTGTCTTTGTAGGAATTTTGGCTGCATGACTGAGTACATGAAAATCAGGGAAGCCAGAAGAAAAGAATGATCTGTTACCTGAGTTTCTTTTGCCATTTGAAATCCACTGAAAGAGAGGCATCTTTGTAGCACAAGCTGTTGGCAACTCCTCTCTCCAAAGCACATCATCAGTCCCAAGCTTGCAGTCTTTTATTCTTTTAATTTTAATTGGTAGCTCCTGCCTAGAAACCAGTTGGGAATTGAATTGCTTGTGCATTCCCCATGCTCCAGAGCAATTGCCTATATATTCTGCGTGCCTCCAAGCAGTTGCCAGCCTGCTTCTTGTGCTTCCTAGTAAATGCCAGTAATCTGTGCACTGGTATGTAAAACTTACAGTACTTGATTACGTCAGGAGAGAGAACAGCACAAAATACAGTGTGTTCTGCTATTTTCACCTTAGCATATGTGCTGTTTTCCAGCCTTCAGCCACAGCACTGTGAGCAGCTCAGCTGGAGGAGGGACAAAGAACCCTTAGCCCTGGATTTGCACAAGTTCATGGGTGGCCCAAGGGATGTCCTGAAATTCTTCTCTCTCCCATCTTATATCTTGCCTGCCCATCCTACTAGTGTTGACATAAAAGTAGCTTCGCACTGGCATCAGGATTAATGTCTCTCAGACATTTATTTGCTGCATATCCACTGTTTCCTTGTGAAGCTGAATAGTCTCAGGTTCTGCTCACCCCATAAGCTCTTCTCCTTCAGCCAGTTAAAGGCAGAAGTAGACTAGGTTGGTTGGCAGGAGCAAACAGAAGCCATTAATTAAAAAACTCATCTCTCCCTTCTAGAGCCACTTGTCCATGGGCTCTCTTTCCAGTCTTTTTTTTTTTTTTTTTCCTCTGCATAAGTGGCATGTGCTAGCTCAAGAGACAAACATGGAAGGAAGGGAAGGATAGGAAACCAGAGTCTTTATAATAATGTTCCCCCCATCAGCACAGCTCTGCAAGCAAATGAGGAACAATAGCAGTAACTTACTTCCTCTAACAGACTGATGGAGGGAAGGAAGTGCTACTTTCCAAACCATCAAATCCTGCCAAAGCAAAACCTCATTACACGTCACACTAGGCTAAGCCTAAAGGCAAGGCAAGCCATACAGAACGAAACGGGTATTTCTAACATTTGTTCATCAGGAGCCGCAATTGTTCACAGAAACCAAAGTAAACTAGATTGGATACGTTCAGAGATTGACTACCAGACATGAATCTCTGTGAGTCAAGGGCCTTTCATCCCTCATCAGAGAATGATCCACAGCTGTCCTGTGCTTTCTCCTGTCGTGGAGATACATTTGTATTCTTCTTACTCCTCTGTATCCTTTTTGGTAACATCACTCCTCCCCTTCCCTACCTGCTACAACAGCTCACTCCTTCACTTCCTGTGCCTCCACCTCGTCTGCCTCCAAACTTACCAACACACAACCACAACAGCTCCCATGCCATTAGTGCTCTTGTAATGCAGCTGTGCTTTGATCTGCGGTAAGCTCCACACTGCCTGACTTCACACAGACCAAGAGATGGCTGTTTTGAACTCTCTTCCATTCCTTTGATGCCCACAGCAGTTCTGGGGTTTAACCTGGCATCAGCTCAGCACCGCGCAGCTGCTCGCTCACTCCCTCACAAGTGGGATGAAGGAGAGAACTGGAAACCAGACAGAACTTATGAGTTAAAAACTATTTACTAAGACAGAAGAAGAAAACGGAAACATAGATGCAATGATAGCAATACACGTAACTGCAATTCACCGACCAATGCCCCACCAGCAACACAAGGACTCACTGCTGTTGAGTGACGCCCACCAACCCCCCAGCAGTAGCCAGGCCCCAGTTCACAGCTTGTGCCTTTATGGCCCTCCACGTGGCATCATGGGGTACAGAACAACACTGTGCCTAATTCAGGCACCTGTGCTGGTTCTGCCCCCTGCCTCACACCATCATGGCTGCAGCTCTTCCATGTCGTGGGCCAGCAGCTCCCATGGCTCTCTGTTTAAACAAAGGTGATGTCATAAGGAGATCAGAGAGGTAAGCTCAGCTCTGAGTATAATTTGAGCCTTCTGGAGCCATTCTTTAATGGTTAGTTCCAGCGAAAGTCCAAATGCTCTCCCTTTAAATGGCCACAATAGGCTTGGTTTAGTGTCAGTACTGTACAAAGGAGATCCTGAGTCACACCCTAATCCTTCACTCTGCATTGGACAACAGTACAGTCCCCTGAAGGGGCTGACATGAGTTGTGGTTCACCCCCAGATTCCTCCCTTTTGCAGTGCGGAGCTGTTTCCCCTGCTTTACAGGGCTTGCTATCCCCATACACTCACCAGGATGAAGCTCCTCCCATTTCCTAACTGATAGGACTAACTGATTGTCCCCTCCTCACAGGATGTGAGCATCTGATATTTCTCTAGGTGTGCAGCCACAACGTTCCTGCTTCTCCCCCTTCCCCCCCCCCCCCAGGACAGAAATACAAAGCTTGCTGAGGAAAGGGGCTGGTACAGAAACAGACTTACTCTTCTTCACTCACTTGCTTAGCCAAGCTGAGACCAAGACTGGCTGTCTGTTAAGCTTAATTCTGTCATGACTGGGACAATCTCCTTATAAATTACAAGTTTCCTCTTCTTTTTTGCATGGTAATGACAACTAAAATAATCTAAATTAAATATCCATTTTAGCCATCTTTGTTAAAGGAGAACACTTATCAGATTTCTTACTCCCATTCTTCCACATCCCAACCCCAAATTCTTGTTCAGTTACACTACAGTTGGAGTTTCAAAGGTAAAGCAAGGAATTCTTCATAAAGAGTCCTGAGATGTATAGTACAAAACATCATTCTCACAGTAACGCTGTTCACCAGCATTACTAGTTTCCCTCTAGTTTCCATCGATGGTTATGCTGGGATTCATCTGAAGGAATATTTGACCTCTAAATCAGGGCATATGCCCACTTCTGTGTGAAACATATACTGTGTCCTATGAGCAAGCTAAGTACATTAAACTCGGAAGCAGAGGCACATCACAGCTGGAGCTCCCAAACAGGCTGGGGGTTAGCTGGGACTCACTGCCTCCAAGTGAAGCAGGGCTGGGCTCTGAACCCTTCCTCCTAAGAACCACAGCTGAAAATCTCCCTGTTTCTAACACAGTGACGGATCCCTCTCCCCCTTCTCTTCCAGACATTTAAAAGGAATGCTACTTTCACTCCCATGAAATACAGAAAAGCAGGAACTGTCTTTTCTTGCCAGCAGAAAAAGCGAGGGCTGTCAAGACACCTAAATCTTATCGTCTTACCTGTACTATGGGGTAGGGCTTTTTTGGATGGCTGCAGCTGTGCTGCATAAAAAACACATGAAAAGGAGCCACTAAATCTAGGCAAATCATGTTGTCTAACATAAAACCGTACACATCACTCCTGAATGACATGGCAGCCCAAAAAGTGGAGCACCAGATCCTTCCATCATGACCCAGACAGACACTAACTTACCCTCTCGGCACCTGCTGCGAGTTACGTGCCCCTCGGCTTAGCAGAGGTCACACAACGTGATTCATCAGCGTTAGCTGAACCCAGCACTGAACCACAGCAGCAGCATTTGAAATGTTGTTCAAACGTTTCCCAGCTGACAGTGCCCTTCATTTCCAGTTAACGATAATGTGACAGCCTGTTCTCCCAGTGTACTCTCTAACCACACACAAAATCCTGCATGTGCCTCGGTCTGGAATTCCATTTTTATCGGAATAGACGCGTGTGCTGAGGCTTTAACCAGCAGCTGAGACGGGGCTTTAGAGTGAGATCTCCAAACCTGTCTCAGGTATTTAGAAGCACAAACTGCAGTGAAAGACTAATTGAACTGTGCTTCTAAATCCCCCAGGTGCTACTGGAAATCTCTTCCCTAATAACTTGGAATCTCCTAAAGAAGAAACCTCACCGAACTCAGGCGGGTATGCAGATCCAAGGGTTAAGATTTTGAAAATCGCTCCATACTGGCTTAACTCCCATTGACTTCAGTAGGAGCAGAGTTAAGTTGACACTGAGCCCTTCTGAAAATTCCCTTCCAGGTGTGTTTTCTCCATCTGGATTTGAATAATCTGTTAACTGCTAAGACTGCTTTCCAATTTATCAGTACGAAGAATTTAGGGAGTTTTTCCCTTAACTTTTGATGAACTGAGACTCAAAAAACAGTAACAAATCACCACAATAACTCTATCTGCTAAGTCGGCAGACAAAACGAAGTTTATTCCCTGTATGTTTACCATTACTGTTATTATTTGTATTTGGCAGAAGACAGGAACTGAAAGCACAGACGTTATTGTGGGAGGTGCTGTGCAGTCTGTTAAAATATTTGCACAACGCGCAGGCAAGCTGTCTAACTTAATACTAATAGTCAGGCTCTGGAGTAACCCAAGAATCATAATGAATATCCCCAGTAGGTGTAATTATACAGCAGCTTTTCACTTACTACTTCACCTCCTTGCAGACATTGTCAGGAGACAGGGATTTCCTTCAACTCCCTTGAATGCTTTAGTTTACCTTTTAAATTAGTTCTACTTAGAAGAGTGAGGAAAGCTATTTTTAATTGTTGCCACGTCCTGCAGTTTTGCAGGCTGCGTTTTACTTTCTGTGGTGGAAGAAACGCAAGCTTTTAGAGGCACAAACAGGATTCACTTTCAATTCACAAAACACATTGGGACCCAAACTTTCTTTCTGGGATGTGGGAAATAATAAGATGAATAAAAGGAAATGCACGGCAAGGAGCCATCTATTTAGCAACAGCATCACTGAGGACAGGCTGTCCATGCCCCAGATTCCTTGTGAGAAAAATAGCAGCACTGATACCACCCACAAACAACATGATAACCACAGCTTTGTTCCCACCAGAGATACGACAGCAGAATCCTGTAAGAGAAGTCATCTGATACGTCAACTCATTAAATAAAATCAGAATGGGTGAATGGGGAAGAGGAATATACCATTGTGATGTACATTAATTAACAAATGCTATAAGAGAGGTATTTAAATGTATGAAAATGAATATTAATGAGATTAAAACACCTAATTATTGTGCATCTAATGGTATTATCCAGAGCATCCAACAGAAAATGCCTAATTGTCATGCATCTAAGGCAACAGTGCAAATCTTCAGACACAAAGATTCAGTGTACGCATAGATTGCATTATGACTTCAATTAAAGGCATTGCAAAATATCTGCAATGAAACTTGAATCTGTAAGGTTTGCTTGGTTTTGATGGTTATTTTTAAGTTCTGTTTATGAAAAATGTTAGATATTGCAAGCTTCTGATACCATTGTTGCACTTCAAAATTGCATATTTCCTTCTCCCATGTTTCTGAAACATTTCACTGAAGCGTTCCCCATTTCTGTATGCATACCTTAATTCTGTAAAAGGACCATGAGAAACAGTGGGCTACAAACCAGCATGGAATGAAGCTTGGAGGAATTTTTCATGAAATTGCACGAAGCAAAACTCAGTCTGCATGAAATTCCTTGCTGCATGGAGGGCTACCAAAGGAGAATCCTGAGCTAAAAATAGTACGGATTCCTGGAATTGAAGACTGCCTCATAATACATATGCATTAGGAAGCTGAAATAAAATTATACAGGCCACTTGAATTCTATTATTTCCTAATTACTCAGCGGTGCGCTTTACAACCTTAATGCTCCTTTAATGTACATTTTTCAAGATTTTTTTTTAATGCAACCGTAGATAGAGAGCACATGTCTTGACTGTAGTTAGAAGGACAGTGGGAGTTCTGGCTTACAGAGGAATTCCAGAGCAGCTGAGCTGTGTGCACATTCCCTCTTTGAGACCTGACGCTGTATGCCAGGGATGTGTCTAGGAAAGGTTATAATTTAATGACTGCTCTCTGCGTGGTATTTGCAGTCCCAACATGACTAACATCATTCACACATACAATCAATGAAGTTGTAATCCTACCATCAAAGCAATTAACGAAAATAGAGCACATTAGCTTAGTATTGGAGCCAGAATTGATTCCTGAAAGACAGCTCTCTCCTCTCTCAAATCTGAGTTATTAATATGTATATAAGCACCAATGTGACAAGCACTTCAGATATTCCTTGACATATTACTGTCGCTCAAAATGACTTACAATCCATCTTATTTTATAAAAATTGTATCTTATCCAGGCTCCTAAATTTCTTATAAGAATGTGGTACAGAACTGTGAGAAGAACGTTCCCAAAACTGAGGGGATTTACCTTATCCACTAAGCTTTTTATCCTATCACAGAAAGAAATTCTGTTCATTAGTATGATTTACTTTCAATAAATCCTTGCTGCCATCTATTTACCATCCATATTGCTGTAGCTGCATCCTAACTTTACCAATAACTCCAACAACATATTTGGGACTGAATTCCAGTTTCACACGCTGCTTTGCAACATCCAGATTTTGTGATCTTCCCATTTGCAGGTAGGTGCTGCTCACCTCAACACACTTAACAACTGAAGGAACAGCAGGGGAGTACTTTACATCACTGCATATGCAGTGGTTCTCTGGGGGTTTCCGAACCCTGTATGTACAAACCAACAAAGCACTTCTAACACCACAGTTAGCAGAGGGCAGAACCAATGTGACAGCAGTATTTTGCACTGGTTGGGATACAGGTGGAATCTTCAACTGCAGAAAGGAGTCTCCTAGCAGTTGCATGCCCTTGAGTTAACTGCCTTTGAGTTAGGAGCACTAGAGGAAGGACAGTCGTGCTGCAGTGTCACGGTTAAGCCATAGAGGGGAGTCCTATTAGCAGCTGCTGTGTAGCAGTAACTCACATTTTTGCCTATACTCTCCAAGCATGAAGACAACTTCAGGAAAAGGCACCAACGCGCTTCACTTAAGCCAACTCAAGTTACAAATTTGAATTAGAGCGTATTTGCCCACAAATAGCTCCACTTCTCATTATTTTTCTCTCTTCTGTCTGTTTCAATCTATAGCAATAAATTGTACTAATACGGGTTGTGGAGTCTCCCAGTGCACTCTACAATGAAGGCACATCCTTTGAAAATCAAGAGCAAATCCTTACACTTAATGGATTGTAGTGTCTGTATATTGCAGGAGAAAGAAATAGCTGCCCTCAAAAGGATGAGCAACAACACCAATACTGCCCAAACTAAAATTCTGGGATCCAGGGAAAACTGTTTCAGGAACAGGAAACAGTCCAGCATGGTGGTTAGCATCTCAACCCGAATGGAAGCCAGTCACAAGCTGAGGATAGCCCAGATATTACAAAAGATGTTTGGGCCCTAAAAGAAGGCAAAGAACCATTGAAACATACATTATATTTTTTTCTGTAGAAGATAAATACAATCTGGCAAAAATATAAATGCATATTTTAAATGCCCGATTCTCAAAAAAAAAGTTAGCCCCCAACCCACTTCTCAGAAGGTTTACACAGTCAATATTAAACTACTGTGCAGAAAAGCTGAAGATATTGATAGCTGGTAATGCAAACGAGATTGCAGTTAATTGTTAACATCTCCTGGGCTACACTTCCTACGTCCCTGCGCAGATGATGAATAAAATTATTTACCTATTCAAGTAATGAGAGCTATGCATTTTGATATCCACATACACTGTAACTCAGACCTCCTCTGAGATCCCTACCTGTAATTAGGAACAGATGTAGGATCTTGTTCTTGAATTGCTAAAAACAGATTTCAGCCCTCTATGATATATGATTTAGTGGCACAGCTCACGGTAAGAATGCTTCTGCCAAAGGACTCTCCTCAGGGCACCGGACCTCATCGGCCACCCTTGGCACAACAACCCTACTGGAGCCTCCCCACATATTTCACACTGCCTTTCCATTGGTGACATGGGACACTTGCTAAAACACCCCCAGGTGACAAGGCTAGTGTAGAGCAGGAAAGTGACAAGCAACATTTATCTGGCCTCATCTCTCATGAAGAAAACCATAGGTCTATTCATTTGAAACCTTGGTAATTCTGTAACACATACAGACTTATTCACGGTGTAGTCATTTAAAATTAAGCATACACAATATTATGTGCTTTCAGCAATAACTCTCACAGCTCAGCACATACGGCTGGGGAATACTCTTCAAATTACGTCACGGGGGAAACTCAAGATGACATTCATTTTATTCTCCAAATGTCATGCTAGCACAGGAAAACATGCCTACTGCAAGCAGCCAAGTTTCTTTTCATCAGCTATTTTAACAGCTGGCTGAAATAACCCAGGAGGAATAGGACAGCTCATTTTCTTGCTCTGGCATGTGGGTACCAATCCCAAAGTCTGGCAGAGAAGATTGAAAGCTCTGGAGAATTCACTGTCTAAAGATGCAGCAGGGTGACCTAGTCAGATGCATTGCTTGGGCTACATGTCCCAGCCCTGTGGCAAATTCTTCCAGCAACAGTAAGGCACCGAGGATGCGTAGCAGGCCCAACACATTTACAGCATCAGGCCTGAAGAGGTTAAAAGGAGAGGAGGGGGACAAGTGAAGCTGCCTTCTTTCATATTCCTTCTTGACTACTAAATGTCCCTCCTTTGAATTACACTGGTCAGGCAGAGTTTATAACCCCACCCCTGGCTCCTGGCTTAGGTGATTAAAATGATGCCTTGCCAAAAGAAAGTTGCAGAATAGCTGCAACCCCTCAGGCCTGTAAAAGACAGACAGAAATTTGTATTTACTGAGGTCATCTCAGTACAAGAAAGTTTCACCGGTTTCATTTGCATCTGACTGAAACAATTCAAGTTAAACTGATGCGAATGCCTTCATACATCTTTATTTGAAGATGTTAAATGGGAGTTTACTTGATTTCAAAGCTAATCTACATCTAAAAGAAGCGGCTACATGAAATAAGACTGCCCACAACACATTTTGCATTGGTTTAACTAAGCAGGTTTATCAGTCATCTCACTGCAACTCCCTCATGTACACAAGGTCTGGAAATACATTCACTCTCCAGCATTACTCTGCTTCGTGCTGGGAGAATGTGCAGCTGGAAGGGGCTCAGGGGAACCGCAATGACTAGAAATAAAAGGATTGTGGGGGGAATCATAGCTGGTGTGCTCACGGGCCCTCTATGGACATTGCCTAAATTAGAGTAATTAATATAAGGGAATGTGTCTGTGTTCCTCGATAGTTTATAAATGTTACAAAAAGAGAAACGTTTTATATGTCCCCTGATGGATTTTAAATGTTAATAAATGATGTGCAGGGAGGTATTTTACATCTCTCCATTTAACAGTGAGCTGACAGCTGCAATTACAGGCCAGCCTCTGGCCCAGCAATTCTTACAGGAACCTGAGGCATAAATGGAGTAGCTTTCTTCCAGAGTAACAAAGTGCATCAGGATGCTGGCTCAGCATTTCAACACCCAAACAAAAGCCAAGGTGAGACATTTTTGACACCCTGGAAACTCCCTTTCTCTGTGACATGCACTTGCCAGACATTGCTTCCCCTGCCAGCAGAGACCCAGAGCTTTGCTCCCTGTGGCAGCTCTTCACATCACTGGAATGGGAGAATTAATGGAGCAATCAGTTACTTACTATGGTGCTCCTCCGCTGCAAGGCAGACAAAGATGTGGACTGTACCTGGCGCATTCAGGGCAGCACAGGAAGAAAGCAGTATTGCATGCTTCACTGTGTGCACTTTCAACCTGTTTTTGGTCAGAAACCTACTAACTCTGAATCACTGCAGCATTCTTTCCAGTCCCCGGTTTCTTCACAGCACTAGGAAATCTGCGTCCGCACACTTACTTCACCAGCACAGACAGCCTATTCCTTCAAAAAGTAGCAAAGGGACTGCTCAGTAATGTCTGTCCCAGCAGAAAGCCCCACTAGGTTTCAGTGTGCCCTAGCCACTGCCCTTCCCACGTCTTCTGCCCAATGCTCAGTAGAACTGAGCCTCTTTGAAGTTTAGGAAAGCTTGAAGCAGTATTTCAGTTGTGTATGTTTCAGGTTGCAACCTGTGTCACAAAGTAACAACAGAGAAATCAGCATTCGCAACACTGTATTCCTGCTTGTCTCTTTTCAGCCTCCCCTTTTTCTTACTGGCTACAGTTCACTGTTGTTAGCGTCTGCCTCCATTAGCCTTATTCTCACTCCATGAGAATTGCACCCCATTGACAAGAAAAGGCGATTCAGATCTGAATGAAACCAAGCAGAAACCAAGCAGAACTGTGAGTAACACCTTGCATTTTCCCAAAGGCAAAAGAGTGTGGTTTACAATTCTATTAAAATCCCACAAGATAGTTTTCATTTTGTTTTGCTTTTGTCACTGACAAATTCTTACTTTCTTTTATTTTAGAATGGCATAAGACTGCAGCTTAATATACCAAATTTATTTATAAAAACCCTACATTTCCCATCACACCTTTTTGTACGTGAAAAATACGTACGGGTTGTAAAGTAACTGGTTTCTTTCATCCTCCCCTTTCTGTCACTGGACTGCACTGGCAAAAAAAAGGCAAGTTCAACTATAAGAGCGATAGTTTTCTTTCAATTACTGGTTCCAAAACTGCACCTCAGCAAAGCTAAGAAATTCTAGGTTGTAAAAACAAGATTTGGTTTCAGATTTGGAAAAGAATTAGGTTTATGCTTTCACTGTAGTCATGCTGTATGCAATTATAGCCAAACATCATTACATATCTATCACATATTCCCTCTTTTCTACACAAAGATTTCTCAATTTTGTCTTAGCAATGGGTCTTGTTTACTCTTTTTAAGGTCTAGGCCTTTAGTACACAATTTCTGGTACTGCTTTTCTTCAACAGCTATCTGTGGCTGGATATGCGTTTCCTCCATTTTGTATTAGTTTGTATATAAATGTTTGTGATCGTCCTTCCATTCTTCAGAACTCTGTTGTTCATGATTGTGAATGGATTTCCAGAGCTTGTGGACATCAGGGACCACGTGCTAATAACCAGTTTATGTCATGTATCACATTCAGTTCATTCTCAATAGCATGTGTAACCACCTTCATTTAAATAAAACAGTATCACTGCGGTTACTGTGGCCATTATTTAAGATAAAGCATGGCAGTAGCCTACTGTATTGGTCTATCAGATTATTATAAATGCCTGCTAATTAATCCAAGCTAATAAATGAGGGTAGAAGCAGCACTGCCATACGGAACAATAGCTGTAGGTGCTGAAACACCGCTTGGCAGCCGAAAGCCACAAGATTACAGTAAAGCATTTCCAGTGAGACACCCCACCTAGGGCAGAGCAAGGTAGGAGAGGCTGCAGCACTAGGAAGGACACCTGCCTGCTCTGGCTCCTTCCAAAGCCAAATCCCTCGGGTGCTGGATGTTACCCTCCACAGAACTCCCCCGCACAGTCAGCCAAGCCTCTCAGAAGAAACACTCACAGCCTCTGCTGCTTTCCTCCCCCTAATGCAAAGGGGAAAAACAGTATTGTGCACACCTCCTTGAAACATTGTCAGTCCCTGCAGCTAGGAGGTGAGGTAATATGATAAGGAAGGCCAACAGCAGTTCAACTGAGAGCACTAGATCTTCTTAGCCCTCATTATTGTGCGGACCCATCTAACCGGCTGCTGTTCTACTGCCAGCTACAGCCAATATTCAAGCCCAACAAACAGATTACAAATCCCCTCTCAGCCGCAATCTATTCTTTGTGTTATACCACCTCAGTGACAATCACAGAATACACCCTAAAAGAGTCTCACTCTGAGGCAATCAAATTAAAGTCATTCAGCAATGGCTTGTTTGTAGAAACATCAACGTTGTACCCACCTTGTATCAGAAAGAGTGATATTTTTCTACAGGGAAAAAGTTACTTGCCACTGACTTGACTGATTTGGCAATTTCTCTGCTTATCAGTATCTCACAATTCTTTCACATTTACAAAATATAGTAATAATACTTACCAACTTACGGGCTGCTGTGAGGAATAATTCTTTAGTTCTTCAGAAATGCTCAGAGATCCTCCAAAGCATCAATCTGGAAATAAAATTAGCATGATCATTAGCACATGTGGGGGATTTATTCTATTCATTGCCATTCTCCAATACACAAACAACTGCAATTGGGGTTAGGTGTTTGCTCCTCTGTGCTTGCACGACAGCATAAAACTCACCACGTTTTAGTACACCTCAGTGGTATCAGGAATCACGTTACTGCTATCGGCATTTAATTTTTTTTTTTCTCTAAAACAATACCTAAGAATTTAATTTAAACATGGAAACCTCCCTAGACAAAGAAAGTTCATGGGTCTGTCAAAAACACAGAGATGCTATAAACCCATAATATGGAAGACAGAACAAGTGAATTTATACATTCACAAAGCAGTAGTACTAAATGCCTGATGAAGGTGACCTGCGCTGTTGCTTGGACACAACTATTTCTTTCCAGTGGCTACCAACAGAATCCACAGCAACAATGACCACTAGGCATGTCATTTAGATGCTTGAGACCAGGAAGTTAGCATAGACCTAAAAATAACAGAAATTACTAGCTCATTCCCACTTCAAACTGGACAGAGCATCCCCACAGAGCTAAATGTCTCCATGTAAATGTATTCCCAAACTTTGCTCACCCTTGGAAATGAGCACATTTCCATTAAGGAGCATGGAGAGTCAATTTCCATGCCTGCCACAAGACTCAGTATGACCCTGAGAAAATAGAAGATGAGGGATTTTCTGGCACCCGAACTGCAGGTAGGGAGCCTGCATCCTCCTGTCTGCAGCTTTAAACAAATTCCTTTCAATCCCTCACTGTCCCTACAAAACGGAGATAGCATTTTGTCTCTCTCCCCATCTGCTGCCTGGTTAGTCTGGGAATTCTTGGGGACTACATCCATCTCTCGTAGGGTGTATAAATGGGGTGCTTAATGCAGATCTGAGCTGCTCTAGGCTCTAACAGAAAGCAAAACAAACACAGCAATGACACCTCAACTGTGGCAATTGTGAATCTACATGCTGCTCACACAGACAGAGAAAAGCAGTCCACTTTCATCCCCCAAGTACACAATTTGGAGTGCAGGTCTTTGTTGAGCAGGCCTCCAAGTTTAAAAGATGCCCTTCTGGGCCTCCATGTTTCTGGTCCCTCAGTAAGTTCAATACATACATTCACCGCAAGAAAATCAAGAGTAGAGAGGGGGCTAATTAAGCCCTCCTGCTCCACAGTTTTTGCCAGAAACTTGACTCAAAACAGGTTTGTAGTCCAAGAATTGAGTTCTTTGTTTTTAATGCATGCTTTATGCATTTCTAGGCTGCACCTAGATTAGAATTGGATGAGCCAAAGCAAATACACATGTGCACACGTAGACAGTGCTAGGTGCATTTTTCTGAGAGACAGGCAGAGAGCGAATGAGTTTGCTTTCCCAGTATTTCTGCATCTATAAGCAGGAAGGCTTGAAAACCTCGCAAAGAAAGTCTGTTCCCTTGAGAATTCTTGCCTCGCTCTCTGCAGCTTCAAGAAGCAATCTCTGGCTACTGTGCATGGGAATCCCAGGATTTTGGCACAGTTTTAACATCGCCATCATTAGAAACATTGATTTACTTTAATTACCACCTCGTACCCTGCACTGCCACATGCAGTCAGAATGTCAATTCTTTATCAATGTGTGCTGTTGACATGGAAACAGATCAGCTGAAATGGAAGCAAAAAGAAAAAAAAATGTGTTACTGCTCTAAGTTATACTTAGAAGCGGTAAATCTGTGTGTGCTACAACAGATTTAAGTACTCAATAAACTACACAGATGAAATAAACAACTGTTTGGGGTGACAGTCGTTTCAGTTGTTTACATCATAGACTGCATTTAGAAAAGCTCCAGTGTTACTATGGTAACCACTTTTGCTTAAACGTAGTTGTGGACGCACTTTAGGTAGGCTCTAAATTAACTGCAGATGGAGGAACAGCGCTGGGGGGAACAGCCAAAGGAGCAGACACCCCCATCAGCCCTTCTCTCTGTCCCCTGCTCATTGTGCAGAGCAGGCACCCCAGCTCACCCTGTCTGCACTCTCAGCAAGGGCTTGCAGCAGCTGACAGGCTGCACCAGGTCAGTTTTAGAGATAAAATGACGAGGAGCTGCTTCTCATCCCCTCACAGCTCATAACACAGGCCAGAGCTGCTCGCTCGCTCCCTGCAGTCACTGGCTGGGTGGCACTGAGAAGAGGGGCCTGCAGCAGAGGCCTGCTGCATGTCTTTGGTTCTCCTTTTCAGGACCTCTCCCCACAAGAAAGCAGAGCTGCAGGAAGGTGAGTGTGCTGCACACACCTTCTGCCAAAATCTGTGAGTTGGAGCAGACGCTACCTCACCATTAACTTCACAGAGCTAAGAAACCATCCTAAAAGATGCAACACAGACCTTTGACCAGCACTACATTTCCACTAGAAAGATTAAATCGCTGTGCAGCTAAAGCTAGTTTCATAGTCATAGGGAACAAGGCCAGAGGGGCCACTGTGATCTGCTGTTCTTAATAGGGATTAAAGGAGCCTATGGTCTCTGGCACACCTGCTTTCCAACCTGAAAGTGAACAGCAGTGAGATGGAGATCACTGAGCAGAAAATGGAGGGAGAGGCTCCTCTGCCCTCTTGCCATGTGCCAGGGCAAGGGGTGGCAGGAGGAGCAGACACACCAAGAACGACTTCTCTAAAGAGGATCGTGGAGGCACTGGGAACCAAAGGCTGTTCAAAGCCCATGGAGCCTGCAGCAGTGGGAGAGACATGCAAGTCCTGAACTGTAGGCAACGTGCCCTATGCTTCAACTATGAAAAAACATCAATGAAAGGCGATTTTTTTTGTTGTTTCTTCCTTTTTCCACTTCTCACATTTCCGCGTGATTACATTTGATAATGATGCCCACCTCCCAAAAGGTCGTGCATCAATTAGCAAGGGAAGGAAGGACACACATCATTAATTACACACCAGTCTGCGAAATAAGAACATGGAATACAGCATAATGTTCTAAAAATAGCAGGAGGCTGCCTTGTTTAGGTCAAGTTTTATTTTAATTCCCTTAATAAAACATCTGAGATTAAACAACGGAGCGGAAGACATGCCGCTGTTTAGCCTCAATGGGTGCTTCAGACAGATCTGCTGTGATTTAATCTGCACGGCAGAGTGCAAAGCTGTAGAATGTAAGTTTATGCGAGCATGAGACATAATAGTTCTTTAAACTTATGCAGCTCTTACCAATTTAAATGATCCCAAGCTATTCTACAAACCATATACCCATGGGAATGCTTCTACCTGTACTGCTATCTTACATATGGGATTTGGATTTTGGTGAGATCCAGGATGTGATAGATTAAACCAAAATGCTGGTACAGATTCACGCAGTCAGAGGGAAGGAGAAAAGCTACACGCTGCCATGGGTATTCACAGACAGAGTCACAGTGAGCAAATTCTGCTCAAGTAGGGCTGAGGGAACAGAAAGGGATGAGAAAAGGACATGCGGTGTGTGACAGTAGGTACAACCAGTCCACATTAGAAGTGGCCAGCGAGTGTTACAGCACAGTGTTCTGAGGCCATTAAAGCACGCACACTGGCAGTGTACATGCCTCTGGAATGAGAGACAGCCTCTGTCTGAAACTGCTTGTAGGCTAAGCAGAATAGACTGACGAAGCAGGCAGAAAAGCATCTTGCTTATAACCAATTTTCAATTAGGGAATAGTAATGTAAAGATCACACAGGAATGTTGCAGAAAAGAAGAAAACAACACCAGCTGCCCTAAGCATAAATCAAATGCCTTACACACACACACGCAAAACCAAACCACCTTGTTCCTCCTCTGGAGTGGATTGTGGTTGCTGGGAAAATGTATTGCAGAGGGACAAAGGAAAAAATATAGTGGAATTATTAGTGCACGCTCTTACTCTTTTGAAGCATGCCCTATGGGCAACTCAGTTTCCAGTCAGAATGTACCAGATAATTGTTTTCAAAGCCTCATCTGAAAACACAAGTGATGATCTTACCCTACACCAATGGCAATAAAGGCAGCAATCTTCCACCTATGCTAAACCAAAGGTACTGTTTTCTTATGCCCCTAATACATCTGAGGAACAGATGCTCCTAAAAGCCACAGTCTTTTGATCCTATAAATTGAATGCTTTTCAGAATGTCACCCAGAATTCTCCCATCAATCCTAAGAAAACATAATCTAAAACACAAGATGATTTTGATTTTCCTCGTGACTTGGCAGATCAAGAGATAATTAGGTATGGAAAAATGAGTGTTTTTGAGGATGAATGTACCTGCTGTAATCCTACCGCCAAGTGAATTAAGGTTTGCCTCCTGCAGTAAGGAGCATTCTAACTCAGCATCTGGAGGAAAGCAAAGACCTGCCTGATTTCAGAAGTCATCGGTGATCCTTCCTGTGAAACCAATGAACAGAAGGAAAGGGAAGAGAGGGAAAAATAGTAAAAGTCCTTCCTGTCTCCATCTGTGGTTATAAGCAATAGTAATAAAAGAATCCAGCAACACCACACCAAAAAAAAACCCAAAACCGAAGGCGGGTGATTGCCTGTTCTTTTCTCCCCATTAAACCTAAATGATCCCTCTTATGTACCGGTCACATGAAGCAGCTTATTTTGTCAAGGGCTCTTCAGCCTAACCATGGCTCCCACCTCTGGAAGTGGAAGAATCCCATATGTCAAGTAAGCAAACACAGGTTATCCTTCTGCAAGGATAGCTCAATGCTGATTGAAAGTCTCATTTGTCAAGGGAAAGAACTGTTGTTTTTCTTTTCAAATTAACCTAGATGAAGAAAAAGATATTTGTCCAGACCTAAGAGCTTTTTCATTCCTCAAGCAGCTGCTAGTTTGAGAGAATTTTAAATGGTTGGCCTTTATGAAATGAATTGGTAATCACAGCCCTGTGCCTCACACTCCAGACTGAACGATTCAGGGGACTGGTAATAGGATAAAGCCTTTCACCTCGCCAGCTGTGGTTCAAATTCAGAATAATTCTTAACTTACTAAACACTGTCACTACATGATGGGCATTTGATTGTTATCGTACAATGAATCACGTGTTTTTCCATCGTGGAAAAGTACTCATAGTGCAGATAATACACTAATGATTGTTAGTAATTAGCAGCACTCTCAGTAGTGACAGTAGGGGACCTGCAGAAGATTACCCATATGTTCAGCCCTTGGAGGTTGTCATTTCAAGGCAGGGGTTAAGCCCTTCAGACAGTCACTGTGGCGATTCTTGTAGCTCTTTCCCACCTTGGGTATGTTTTGCAGACGAACTGGGTTCAGCCTCCAGAGCTGTCAATCTACCACTTTTATTACGGCTAAATTACTTTTGTTTCAAGTGCTGGAGGCGACTTTGAATGCTGGGTCTAATTAGAATGTAATTGTCGGAAGATCTGAGCAACTGTGGCAGGTTTGGGTGGAGAATTTGGTGGCTTAGAGTATTTGTGCAAACAAATTTCACAAGCACAAAACCTGCAGCTGCTTCTAACAGTGGGCATTTGCTTAGGCAGTACATACAACTAACTGTCCAAGGCAGAGAAACAAAACTTTGAATTTCCACATGCAAACTGATAGACATGAAAAAGCCATCTGCCCAAATAGGCTGTTTCCTGGGTCAGGCACTTTTCATGATACCAGGATGGTTTGGTGCAAACAGCAGAAAAGGAGTTTAACCAGGAACAATTATATCTGTACAAATGGAACGAGGTACATTGAACTAAGTGAGAACCAATAGCAACAGAGAAGTATACATGTATATAAATAACCCTGTTCTCAGAATAATAATTAAAAAAAAAAAAAACACAAAATAAATCTCATATATATATATACACACATATGTAAGTATATATGTAAGAATATATCCTGCCATTTAACACTAGAAGCCTTATCTTTCCCTAGAAGAAAAATATTCATGAACAGTCTAGGAACTCCACACCCTGTTGCTGAATAGCATTTTTCCTCTATTTCCTTTGGGAATGCGCAGACCCTCGCCACTTCAACCCCTCTAATACAGCACGACCCAGAGATTTGCAGGGAAATCCTGAAGATCTGAGAGTGAACATTTAAAGGCCAGGGAGCTTCTGCTAGGAGACCCTGTGCTTCCAAGCTATCTCCTGAGGTCTACCTATCATAATGACAGCGTTACCTCTTTGTGCAGCTCCAGGGAGAGCTGTGCAAATATTGGATTATCTGGTTCAACGGCCAAACAAAAAACAATCATGGGTAGAAAAAAAATTCAGTTGAATCTACTTGGAATAAAAGCTGAGGGGGTGGGGAATATGGCTGAGGAAAAAAAAAAAACAAGGAGGAAGAAAGGAGGAAAATGTTTGATTTTAATGTATTAAATCCTCTCCTCTACATTTTTGACATGAAAGGGAAAAAAAAGGCCACACAAATTTAAATCATCGTTTAAAACCTTCCTTTTGCTCCATGTGATTTTTACTTGTTTTAGCCTGTGCTAAATTTCATGTCACACAACACAGATCCGGTCTCCCTGAAAAATTTGTTTCCTTCAGCAAATCTACTGCTCTGTGTCACGTTGCCTTCATCCAGCTCTAGGAAGAATTGTACAGTCCGAAGTACAGAGCTCCAGTAACCAGAATTTTGCCTATAAGGAAAGAGACAAGTTTTCAAGCCAGAAAACTCATCTGCTTAGTCATTACGCATCAAAAAATGTGACAGCCAATTTTTTTCCCCCACAAAGGGGAAAGAGGACCAAATACTATCCTCTGAAGGACAGACTACTACCCTCACTTACTCTCTGTACTGTACTTGCTGTGTTTTGTTCTCCTGTAAACAAAACCACAGCCACAGTTCCTTACTCAGCTGATTTTTATTTTGCTCCCACAGCCGTGCCTGCGTGAGATGAAAGGCAGACAGATTTACACCAAGGGCAGTAGAGTCCATGAGATGCCATCAGCACATTCCCACAAGTCTATGTAATGTGTTCCTTAGCTTGGCTGGCAGTGGGTGCACCTGGAAATCCAAGTGGTTACTGGTTTCATATAGCTCTATCAGGACTGGCTGGGTTGGTAGTTGGCTCCTTTGCTTGCACAGAAGCAGATAAATTGGATTCAGGAGCTTCTGCTGCAGTACTGGCTTTGGTGAATACAAACAGATACTCTCTACTACATAAATGTATATAACAAAAATCAGGTTGAAATTTGCTCAAAATGACAAAAAAAGAAAAATACAAAGGTCTACAGAACTGCCACTGGGAAATACGAACATTACTATTTTCCAGAGAAAATAGATACTTATGTATATATACCAGAATTGGAGCCAAATTTGCTCAGGATGATAAACATTGTAAGAATTTGTAAGTCTTCATGAAAACCCAAATCATAAATTCATAAGCCAAAGCAATAGTAGACAGGCAAAAGTCTGTTTAAACTTGTTTCTTCCGCACCTTTTCTACATGCAGAATAAGGCACTGGCCAATATTTATGCTATATTCTACAAACTATTGTCCACAAAAGAGTTTGCTTCCACGGATCACAAGCCTGCTAAACACCCCAGAAGCACAACTTGAAGAGATAGAAAGCCCACTCAGAGTTTACCAGCAGCTTTGTCTGGGTAATGTTTGCATGGGAGAATGGCTAAAAGTAAAGCTGTGAAGAGGAACCTGACTGCCAACATGAAGAAGTTGGAAGACACATTGACAAAGCAGAACCAGGACTTCAAACAGTCATAGAATAATATATATATATATTCAAAAAGAACTCCAGAAAGTAAAGGCAGAGGCTTGCAGGGGGAAGCAGAAACTTGATGGATTTTGAAAAGAGAATATCTAAAAAGGAATCAAAATGTGCAGGGGCTGGAAGTGCAAGTGAAGATCCAAAAGTAAACACACAAAAAAGGAAAATATAATTCTTGCTGGGGAATGGTGGATATTCTTTGACAGTGTAACAGCAACAAAAGATAAATTGATACATCCTTGCCTTCCATTCTAGGTGACTGTAAAATACCAGAGAAGAAAGCACACGAAAGTTACATGTAGAAAAAAGTCGATGTGAAGAAACAGGAAAAAAAGCTACTTAAATAATGAAAACGCAGAATCCTGTAAAGCAAATCTCTCTAATGCGTAAGATAAATGGTCTTCTCCAGGTGGCCACAAGATAAAAAAAAGCAGAAGTATTTGAGAACGGCCCCATTCTAGAGCCCAGGTTTACCTGGAGTCTAAGCCAACACTGGACAAAAGGAGTGCTTCTCCTCATACTTGCTCTGGGCTCCTGTAAAGGTCAGAGAAGTATTGTTCCAGTCCAGTACACAGCCATCTTCTGGGATCAGGGAGCATGTATAAGTAAAAGGGCAGGAGAAACCTAGTCTTTGTCATCCTGCAAATACACAGCCATGCTGTGGGCAGTAGAGCTGCCCAGTCCCGTCAAAAAAAGCTCTAATATCAGTTGTAAAGGACTGAAAGAGTCCTTTATGTGTTGCACTCCTACACTAGACATCATTCAGGGGTGCGATGTACAGCACCCGTGATTACGGGATGGGGATATAAATCTGCCCCAAGAGTACAAAGCTGCAGAAGAATACATCTACTAAGCTTGATTTAATAGCTCACGGCAGACACAAAGAGACACGTAATGGCAGATCTCTGTAAAGCCAATCCATGTTTGTAGCACGTCTGACAGGGTATGTAACAGTTTTTAAATTCTGCATGTAGGGATCAGATTGCACGGACTCTGCCTCTAAGACATCATTACAACCTACACATTCACACCTCACACGAGTTTCAGGAGACCTTGTTGCCTTCTCAGCCACGCTCAGCCAGAGTAGCACTTGCAAGACAGAGAACATCTGCTTCTCAGATACTCTGCTTACTTCGGCTGACAAACATGCTACATTGGCCCAGGTGTCCCACACAGCCCAGGAGCAACACCATGATGTCTCCTTCCCTCTGAACATGCACAGAGCAGGAAACTCTACCTTACAGACAGGCCCTGGCAGGGTGCGATGGGCGGGGAGGGCTCGGCAGCTTCTCCTACTGACACACAGCCCTGCTGCATGCAGCACTCCTCATCTGCGTCAAAGGATGGGCACACGCAACCTGAAAAGTCACAGAATACAGAACATCCCGAGTTGGAAAGGATCCATAAGGATCATCAAGTCGTAGAATCATTAAGGTTGGAAAGACCAGTAAGATCATGCACTCCAACCAACACGAGCTGAAGGCCTCACCCCATTGCTTGGAGCTTCCCCCTAGAAGAGTGGGACTGCTTTGGGCTCCTGCCCCATAGCCGGCTTACAGGCCCTCTCAGGGACCTGGGCCCTGCTTGGTGTGTGTCACCACCAGGACACCACTGTCCCCATTCGAGTACCGGCAGTGCCCATGGTGAGGCGCTCCCCTTCACCTCAGGAGGGCACAGGCCTCCCCGCAGGGCCGCCTTTTGTCCCCGGGGCTGCCGCCTCCCTCACCTTTCATATTTAAGAGAACGGTGCCAGTGTTTGTACACAACACCTAGGATTGAAATTAGAAAAAAAAAAAAAAAGAAAGAAAAAAAAAAGGGCTTTGGGGAGGACATTCAAGCTTAATTATTAACCCGCGGGAGCGTTTTCCCCGCACCTTTCTGCTTCGTCACGCCTTTACCGCGCCGGGGGACAACATGGCCGCCCGGGGGGGAAGGAGGAGGGGGGGAGCGGGCGGGGAGCCAGCACGGCACTGCGCAGCGCGGCCCGCCTCGCCGCGGGGGGCGGCCACCCGGCGGCAACACCTGCCCCGGCGGCTGCCGCTCCCCCGCGGAGCCGCCGTCAGCGCCCGCCCAGGCGCTGCGAGCCGGCGGGGGCTGCGGGAGGATGATGGAGGAGCCGCGCGTCGCCTCCAATTAGGATCAGCGCTCCCGCCGCCCCCGCGCCGCCGCAACGGCGGGGCCGCAGCGCCCCCTGCCGCCGCCCGGCGCCCTCCCGCCCGCGGCGCTCCCGGCCCCCACCGCCCCGCCCCGGAGCCCCAAGGCGCGCAGGGCGGCGCAGCGCCGAGCGCAGCGGGAATGATCGGCGGGAGAGGATCCCTGTTCTCTAGGGCTCTGTTATACCGTTGGGTCAGAGTGCCAGGCTCCATGCGGCCTCCGCTCTGAAATGGTGTCAAAGCGAAGGGTGCGCTTTGCTGTCCTTATGGAAAACATCACATCTCAACCTCACACCTTTTACTACTTTTTGGCAGCTGTTTCAGAGCTCACGATGAGTTCTTTAGCCTGTCAGCAGGCTGGAAAGTAGGTTCTGACTGCAGAATTACTGTTTGTGGATGAAACACAGAACTTCCTTGTGCACCTGCTTATAATGTAAACATCTCAAGTTGCAATCTGAGTTACAGCAGGGCTGAGGTCTGGATCCAACGTGCCCTACAATGGCAGTCCATGTAGACCCCACACAGGCACGCAGTGGCTTCCACTGTTCATACACAGTTGTGATGCTTCACCATGAATGAAGGCATGCCATTTCCCTTAGGTGAGCCTGCTCCCAGGGCACAGCAGCCAGCCAGAGCCAGAGCCAGAGCCAGAGCCAGAGCCAGAGCCAGAGCCTTGTTTCAGAGATTCAAAGTCATTTAAGTTGGAAGGGACCCCTAAAGGCCACCTGGTCCCATTCCCTGTAGTGAACAGGAGCATCTGCAGGTCTATCAGGTGCTCAGAGCCCCTCCAGCCTGACCTTGGCTGTATCCAGGGATGGGGCATCCACTGCCTCTCTGGGCAACCTGTGCCAGTGCTTCATCACCCTTAGTGTAAAACACTTCTCCCTCGTATCCAATCTAAATCTTTCCTCTTTTAGTGTGAAACCATTTCCCTTTGTCTTGTCACAGCAGACCCTACTAAAAAGTCTCTCTCTTTCTTGCAGCCCCTCCTTTAGATACTGAAAGGCCACTCTCAAGTCATCCCAGAGACTTCTCTTCTACAGGCTGCACAGCCCTGGCTCTCTCTGTCCTCGTAGGGAGGTGTTCTATCCCTCAGATCATGTTTGTGGCACTCCTCTGGTTGTTGCCATGCTTCTGCTGATGCAGCCCAGGATATGGTTGGCCTTCTGGGCTGTGAAGGCACACTGCTGGCTCATATCCAGCTGCCATCCACCAATGCCCCCAGGTCCTTGTGGCAGATCTGTTCTCCATCGCTGAATCTGTCAGCTTGTACTGATAACAGAGGTTGCCACAACCCAAGTGTCCGACCTTGCACATGGCTTTGTTGAACCTCATGCCTAGTCACCCCTTGCCAAGTTCATCCTCTGCTAATGGGCTTGTATGTCAACAGATAAACGTCACCATTTGCAAGGCACACTAAGCCCTTGGGAAAGGAGATTCATTCTGCAGAGAGGAAAAATTTGGCAATGCAGTTGCACAAGTCATAGAGCAATGCGTATAGTGACTCATTATTTATCAACAAAGAAAGAACCATGAGCAGGATGTAATGGTCTGGGGACGGGCTGATGTCACAGCAAGGAGTGGGAAAACGGCAAAGACAATTAGAGTATTATGACTATCTTTAACCACATGATACAATCAGACCCTTCATTACTATTATTAGTCACTATGGTTCTGTAACTCTACAAACCCACTCCATCCGTGTGCGAGGTTGTGAAAAATTTATGTTAGCAGATCATTAATTTTTCTTACAAATTCCTTCTCATTTAGTTTTTCTAAGAGATGTCTAAACTGGGCAAAGTAGTTTTGAAAGAAAAGCTCTGAAGTTATCCCTGCGGGAGCAAAAATGCAGTATTGCCAACACGGTCTATTCAAAAGAATGAACAGAATCCTAGAGAAAGGAGGAGTAGTTCAAAACAGGACTAAATGGAAAAAGAAAAATCATTTGCTTTATAGTTGCTTCTGCTGCTTTGACATAGTTAGGGTTTACATTTTCAACCTTTTCTTTGCAGCTGGAAACTTGATCTTTTAATGGAAAGTGAGAATGGCTGGAATCCCAGAGTCTGGGCTGCCAGGAAAGCTCTTGCCCCCTTCCACCCAAGATTTGGCATTGGTGGAGGTGCAGGCAGATCCAGAACTGACAGGGACAGCCCATACCTGAGAAATGTTCAAGTAGCTATCATTGCAGATTTGTCATCTCTGTAGGTTGTTTCCAAACAGTTATGTGGCTGATACACACACAGAAACTGGAAAACCATAACTCCTGTGAAAAAGCAACCCCTAAAAGACTATCAGTTCATAGTGCTATAATTGCGATGGAAACGAAGCACAAAATCTTAGCCTCCTTATCCAGCGAGCTGGAAATCAGCAACACCTTATGCTTTGCAGCATTGGCACAGCTTGTCAATACTACACACTTCTCCCTGGTAGATTGACCAAATGACATCTCCCCTATGAAGATAAATCACAGGTGCAATCCTGTGGGAGCTCTCAGAATTCACAGTGGGAGAGAGCCCAACATCCTTTCCTGTTCTTCATTCCTGATGGGACTGGCATGTTTTCCTATCCTCTCCTTTTGGTTATCACTGCCTGACATAATATCTGCGAAGATTAAGCCATTCTTATTAACTTCTGGGGCCACGTATGACATCTCCTCTAAGCTTTCATCTCAGCAATCCATCAGCACATCCCTTCATCACATTCTCTTTACCCTCAGTTTCATAAGCAACCGTCAGTGAAATCTGTTCACCATGCCTTTTCCACAGGTCACCCATATGGCCCCTGTTACTTTTGTTATGTCTGCCCTGGGCAGAAGTTGTTTCGCTGTGAGGCTTTGAGCCTGTGTCATTTCAGCCTGGGAAATGCGCTGTGCCAGGTCTGCCTAGAAAGCTGAGAACAGTCTTGGTGCAACAAAGCATATGGGCTGGTGCTGCTTTCAACACATTCTGCCCTAAATAAGTCTTCAGTTCCTCTAGCGTGACTCTTGCCATCAGCAGTGTGTAGCGATGAGTTATCTCACCCCTGTAAATTCAACACATGGCAGCATATCCCCAAACCATCTCACCACCTGCTGCAATGGACACGAGCTGGGGGGCAGAAGCACAGCTTCTTGCCTCCTTCTGAATATAATGGTCTCTTGGTGCTACTCAGGTAATTACAGCTGCATGTTTATTTGTAAGCTTCTTTATTGCCCCTAGTATTCCCCACGACCAAGAACCAAGGAAAACATCAATTTTCTGAAAGCATTCTGGATTAAGCTGGCCACTGGTGATGTAATGTGGGCATCCCCAAAGTGTATAGTGTGTACCCATAACCAAAATAGGGTCACCTCTTGTTTCCAGAGAAATTTCTCTAGCAGTATTAGGAAAGAGACTGTAGGTAAGAAAATGTGCATTGAAATGCTCCCCTCCGTGAATACAGGGAAGTATTTTTGAGGTATTACTATCAAAAGTATTTTGTTAAAATGCTTCTCTAAGAATACTCAACGTCTGCTGCCAGCAGAGAAATACATATTCTCAGTGTCGATGTTTCTTGCAATAGCTTTGAATCTGTGATGAGCATGATATTTTCACCCAACAGGTTGTTGTACCACTTATCCACATGGAATAGATAAAAGGGCTTTGTGTGGTGAAGAGAGGCAGAGCTATGTTATTTGAGAAGAACGCTGGCCACTTTTGAACATGCTCTGTAAGACGACAATGTGTTCGTTTTCCACTCATCCTTAAATGGTGTTTGAAATTACAGTAAGTATACTAAAGTTAATACTAGAGATAAAAATATATCAAAGGACTCACATTAATTGATTGTCAAAATATCTAATTTCACTCCTCTATACCTGTCTTGTTCAACATCTTTATCAATGACCAGTATGAAGGGATAGAATACACCTCAGCAAGTCTGATGATACAAAGCTGGGAGGAGTAGCTGACACAGCAGAACGCTGTGCTGCCATTCTGTGGGACCCAGCCAGCCTGGAGAATTGGGCAGAGAGGAATCTGACGAGATTCAACAAGGACAAGAGCAGAGTCCTACAACTGGGGAGGTATTACCACATGCATCAGTACAGCTTAGGGGCTGACTTGCTTGAAAGAAGCTCTGCAGAGAAGGACCTGGGTGTCCTGGTGGACAACTGGTTGGCCGTGGGTCAGCAGTGTGCCTTTGTAGCCATGAAGGCCTGTGGTATCCTGGGGCACATTAAAAAGAACGTGGCCAGGATGTTGAGGAAGCTGATCCTCTCCTGCTACTCTGTTCTGCTGAGGCCAGATCTGGGGTACTGTGTCCAGTTCTGGGCTCCCCAGTTCAAGAGAGAATGAGAACTACTGGAGTGAGTCCAGCAGAGGGCCACAAAGATGCTTTTGAGCCTGGGGCATTTTGCTTACAAGGAAAGGCTGTGACCTGGGGCTGTCCCCCTGATGGGGGATCTAATAAATGCTTATAAATATCTAAAAGGGCAGGAGTCAACCAGATGGTGCCAGGCTCTTTCTGGTTGTGCCCAGTGACTCACCAAAGGGCAATAGGCACAAATTGGAACATAGGATGTTTCATATGAACATGAGGAAAAAAATTGAGGATGCAGAACACTAGAACAGGCTGCCCAAAGAGGTTGTGGAGCTTTCTTCTCTGGAGATACTTAAAATCCACCTGAATGCTTTCCTATGCAACCTACCCTAGGGAAACTGCTTTAGCAGGGTTGGATGCGATGATCTCCAGAGGTCTCTTCCAACCCCTATGATTCTGTGATTTCATTTTTTTTTTCTTTTACAGCAGCCAGACACCCAGCTGATCAAAGCTGATATGGTTGGAGCAAACTTTTTTGCCATAGCTGCATAGCATGACCAGAAGCAATCTATGCTGTCCTGTGGCCCTACTACATTTTCAATCATCTCTGTTTTCCCTTTTAGTAAGTGGAATGCTTCTGACACTACTAAATGCTCCAGCTAACCTGATGAAGTGAAGTCTGCTTCCTTCTGGTCAACGCAGATGTCTGCAATCTCTTTAGGATCCCCTCCTGTTTATAAGTGTCCCTCCAAACTCAACCTGTCCATTCACACATTCTCCAAAACCAGATAACAATTCTTCCTACCTAATGGCATATGAATTGGACACTCAGAGCTCGCTGTCTTGTCTGCAAATGGCCCTTGGGTGTGCTCACTGTCAGAACAGCAAGGAAAACATCACTAATATGACTTATCAAAGGCACAACGGTGCTTCCTCCTCGTATTTGATTCCTGAGATGAAAATTGGATATAAAAAAAAGTGGTAGGCATAATGTTTTTAGACGCTCTATTACCTCTTTATACTCTTTCCCATGAAGTTCTTGTGGAAAATGTAGGTCTTTAGGCACTCAAAGTGCTTTGCAGCCAACAGGAGGAAAACAGCCTTTGCTGAGCTGCATTTTCTATAGCATTTGCATAAAAATACAGTTCAGTTCTCTGTATACTCTGCAAAAATCTGACTCTTTTTTCCCCATTCAGTTGGAAACAGTCCATGTTGCCATATGTAGCCATTTCATCTTTCCTATTTCCTTTCTTATAAAACACAATCCTTGATGCCAGCTTTCTTTATGGTTTTGCCATTCACAGGAAAGTAAAAAATAGCAATACTATTCCTGAAGAAATAACAACACAAAATAACTTTGCTAAGGATCCAGAACAGTGGCTTACAAAGCAAAAATTCATCCAAACCAACCCTTTACACTTCCCCATTGCAAAAAATAAAGTTCAAACTGTGTGTTTTCGTAGACACTGCTGGTCTAGAAGTGAGCTCTTAAAATTTAAGCAATAGCAGATCTTCCCAGTGCCTCACAAATTGGACATTTATGACAAATGGTTGATAGGCAGTCGTTTAACGAACCTTTGTCCTATTTCTGCATTTGATGGGATACATGGTACTGAAAACATGCACAACAATAACAGGCTTCTGGAGACAAAGCAGAATATCTGCAAACATTTGCTATCATGTAGCATAAAGCCATTCCCCTCACTGCTCACGCTGACTTCATCCACACAGATGTGGACCATCAGCTCTATCAAACTCACAGGAATACTAAACTCAGCCCTTTTAGTTCATGGTTACTCAGTCATATATTCTTTATAATTCTACAAAGAGATTTCTATTTAAGGCAGAGTTGTTTTGTGTTTTTTTGTTTGTTTGTTTGTTTGTTTTTGTTTTTGTGTGTGTGTTTTGTTTTGTTTTGTTTTTCCAGGAGAATGCTATGGTACCATCACAGGATTTCAAGGTGCTTAGATGCAAATCAAATAAAACCAAAAGCCATGTTACCTGGCTTGGCACATCTAATTGTGCCCACTGCTATACAGGCAGCACCAGGTCCATTCCCCATCAGTCCTTATGCCCTGTTTGTGCCAACAATTAGTCATCTAAGCTTTAAAAGCATCCAACCTTTTGCTTCCTCACTTTGACCACACTGCGACATCAGAGAGCACAGCTCAGATGAAGACTTGTGTGTGACTCATTTCCTTAAAACACTTTTTCTCCATTTCACATGTAGGGACTTACTGAGGAACAGAAAAAAAAAAAGGGGGCTAAGGCAGAGAATGGAACTTTGGAAGGGAAGTTGTATGTCAAAAGTATTAAACAAATCCTGGCTCACTAATACCGTCATCCCATCCTTTTCTGCCTCAACACTTGTCAGTCATTTCCCTGTTCTCTTGCTGACTTCAGGACCCAGCAGGCTCTCCTGCAGCTGACTACTGGGAACAATCCCACCCCAGATGAACAGCACTATTGATCTTAGCAAAGGTGACCCCATCAAATGATTGGCTTAGGCCAAGGACCTGGCACATGATGCTTTGAGGGCAGAGCTGCCACGGACCTGTCCTGCATCCAAAGAGACCTAGCATTTAAGTCAGTTATGCAATATTCAAAGCTACAAGCCATGACCAACTGTTTCTGCTGCTTTCCTTTTCTTTCCATTGGACTAGGCTATTTTTAATGTCTGAGAGAGGATTCAAGTCAATTGAGGAAAGAGGAGAAAGAAAAAACAACCACTTCTGTGTATATTTGTACAACAAACAATTTTTCTTTTTTTTTTCCCTCCTGGTTTATTTTTACATGTGATGTGTATCCTGCATGGGACTTTTCTTCCAAGTTTTTTCGGTTTTTCTCCTTCAAAAGAAGCCAATGAAAAAATCCTCAGCATTGTGGCTGATAGCTGCCAAGCTGGAGACAAGATAAAAACCAGAAGGGGTGATACAACTCAGAATACACACACAGGAGTGCTGCTCCCCAGAGCTGGGCTAGTGTGCAGAGCAGGGTGCTGGCCAGCAGCCCTCTGCCATTCAGCCATAGCTCTACCTTTGACTCTGTACTGCTATCTTCCTCTACAGAACAAAACATTTTAATAATATCGTAATTAATTTTTAACATTACATTTATTAACATTTTATTTAGCCAGTTTTATTTAGCTGGCAAAAAAAAGGCCAAGTGTCATCACTCTAAAGTAGAAGCCATACATTCATTTTTCAAGCACAGGAGACCAAGACCCAAAGTAACACTGGACACAAGCTCCTTAAACACATTCTTAGATGACATTTTAAGCATCATTTAAAGCACAGGAAGAGAATAATAATTTTAAAAAAGGAACTGTTTAAAGTCAGCTACACAAAGGTAAGATCTGTTCGGATAAGTGCAAACGTGACTGCAGAATGTTCTTTGGTCTTCCTTCTATCAAATATGAAAAATTATTTTTAATTGATTCTTGAAGCACTTTTGAAGTTCAATAAATGCTTCAGAAATCAGTTGGGAGTCCACAAATGTTAATAGTATTTAGCTCATTTCAATAAAAATGGCCTCATTAACATGCCAGCTGCTGAAATGTGTGATACCAACTGTGTCCTTCTGCTGGCCTGCAGGGAAGCATTCCCACTCACCACTCAGTTGTGTTCTAAAATAAATTATTTAGGAAACATCCCTATTTTATTGTATGCCTCCACTCAGACTACAGTTACTTCAGCAATGTCCCATCCCCCAAATATCTGTAAAAGCTCCTTTGAACAAAGTGAGCTTGGCCTGTGTTTCCTCATGGATTTTTTTTTTTCATAGATCATAGAATTGTTTGAGTTGGAAGGGACCCCTAAAGGCCATGTGGTCCAACCCCCTGCACTGAACAGGGACACCTACAGCTCCATCAGGTGCTCAGAGCCCCTCCTGCCTGACCTGGGCTGTCTCCACCTGGGGGTGGAGCATCCACTGCTTTTCTGGGCAACCTGTGCCAGTGCCTTAAAAGCCTTCTAAAACACTTCTTCCTTATGTCCAATGTAAATCTTCCTTCTTTTAGTGTGAAACAATTTCCCCTCATCCTATCACAGCAGACCCTGCTAAAGAGTCTGTCCTCTTCCTTCTTACAGCTCCCCTTTAGATACTGAAAGGTCTCCCTGTAGCCTTCTCTTCTCCAGACTGTACAGTCCCAGCTCTTTCAGCCTGTTGTCGTATTCTTTCTCTGTAGTCAAGTAGAAACTCATCCACCTTTTCATGTATCTGCATGGGAGGAGACAGGTGAGCTCTACTCCTTTTTGGGCGCAAGATGCTCTTCATTATGACTCTGCTCCATTGAAATAAATAACCTTTGCTGAGCTCTTCCACTGCCAAGCTGGACTACTTGTAAGACCCTGACCCACAGCTCAAAAATCTGAGTGGCATCACTGCCTCCAGAGACGTGGCTGGCTGACACAGAGGATACCCTGCACTTTGGCTCTATAAGCACTTTCTGTAACAGTGCTCCGAGGACATGGTAACCACGTATAAAATTGCCGTCATTAGATTGCAATGCAAGTAGTACAGTGTTAGTGTCTCCAGAGAAAATATGATCCTTTGTTTGATGAAGTAGGATGTTAAGACGAGATAGGAAGAGAAGGAATGGTCTCAAGTTGTACCAGGGGAGGTTCAGGTTGGAAATTAGGAAAAAATTTTCCAAAAGAGTGGTGAGGCATTGGAATAGACTGCCCAGGGAGGTGCTGGACTCACAGTCTCTGGAGCTGTCAAAGCAATGTGGACATGGGGTACTTAGGGACATGGTTTAGTGGGAGACATTGGTAGTAGGTGGATGGTTGGACTAGATGATCTTAGAAATCTTTTCCAACCTCTGTGATTTTATAATTCTAAATACCATCCAGACCAATAACATGGGCAAAATTTAAATCAAAAGTGTTGCCAACAGGTAGTAATGCCAAAAAAATCCTACTGTAATATACAGTTCTAGCACAGGTTAATTTTTCATGCATACATCTAAGCTCAAGACCAACAGCACACACTGGCCTTTAAGAGTCATGTTTTGTTACCAGGATACAGTGTGTGCTTCCCATTCATTGTCTATATTTTTGAGCCATTGTGGAGGTGGGGGCACAGGAGGCCTTTCCAGTCCCAGGACAGGCAGGGACACACCGGGTGATCTATGCCACTCTGTGGGCGGCCTCAACAGCAAAATCACTGTTTTAGGGTCAACCCTTCCCATGAAGATCATTGCTGTTGAAATCACTCCGTCACCTCTCAGAAAGCCTCAATGATATCCTAGACAATACATACCACAGCCCACCAGCAGCCACACACAGAATCATAGAATCATCAAGGTTGGAAAGACCAATAGGATCAGCTAGTCCAACCATCAGCCTATCCCCACCGTCCCACTAAGCCATGTCCCTCAGTGCCACACCTACACAGTCCTTGAACACCTCCACAGATGTTGACTCCACCACCTCCCTGGGCAGCCTGTGCCAATATCCGACATGTAGCTGGCAGTCTAAATGAGCAGGCAGCTGCCTTCTCCTTCCCCTCCTTCCTCTGTTTTATTTTGGGTCAAACGTACTTCGCTGCAAAGGTCAGAGTGTGGCAGCACAGGCGCAGCTGAGGCCATCCCAAAGGGAGGAGGTAGCACACAGAGCTTTTGAAGAGATGATGAGAGAGTGGTGTAATTAGGGCTTTTTCTTTTTTTTTCTTCCCCAGTTTTTCTGTCAAATTTGCATTTTAAATTACTTCTTGCTATAATTGTTTCATCTTTCTCTTCACTAGGATTTCTATAACGTTTGTTATTATTTCCCAAGGATTTTTAGAAATAGTAAAGGACTACAATACAAAAAGAAAGCAAAACAAACAAAAAATAGTTTTATATCAGTATGCCTTTTTCCCTAAAATATTCCTTTGAGATTAACTATTAGGAAGGGAAAAAAGAGAAGTCAGCAAAGAGAAGGTGACACTGACAGGGATTTTGCCGTGAGGAGAGGCCTGTAGGTTCTGACTCACCACCCCAACCACTGCACGAGGAGCAGTGAAGCTTTCATCCCCACAGGGGGGAAATCCCAATTACTCATCTCTTTCCCCCGGGGCTCATGGCTGGGCCCCAGCTCTAAACCCAATTATCCCCAGGCCCAGTGAGCAAAGACACCTTGACAGCTCTGCTGTCAGGAGAGATTAGCTTGCTGTGGAATGGCTCCAGGAGCCTGTTGTCCCCCTGGCTCCAGTTGCAAAAAGTCAGGCAGCACCGTGGTGGCTGAGGTTCTGTGCCCAGTGGGGCTGTGGTGGTGCTGAGCATCCACAGCACACAACAGGAGGGACAGCAGCGGTGAGAAGATCTCCTCAGCTGCCTTGATAAACTAGAAAAGCACATCTGGATCTCTCCAGCAAACAGGGAAGAAAAACTATTCAAAAGGAAGATGCACTCAAATCTACAATAAAATAACACTGCCACTGTTGTCAAGCACCTGAATGGTGATGTGGAGGTTGCAGGAGTCTCTGTTAGACTTAATTCTGCGGAGCACTGCTTGAGTACATGGTGCAGCTCACATTGCCACCACATGCCCTGACTGCCAACAGCTTGAAAGAATCTCAGAGGTCCTAACCACCGTGGGCCTAATGAGCGAGCTTCTGCGAACTGCAAAATCTGAGTGGTGAAAAGGATGGAGACTTTGTGCTTGACAGTCACCTCTGATATATCACATTGATTTTCGTCTTAGTACCCTCATCTGGATGCTAATGCTAGGTGATTGCATTGGTATACAAAACCAAATGCAAGCAGCTTTAAGTAAGAGGGCACCAACTTATGCCCCATCAGGAAAGCATTGTGTGGATTGATTGAAATAGCCATCCCAAATTTGATCCTCGTTAAGCTGATGTCAATTGAAAGCATCTCCATTAAAAAACAAATAGACCAGTGTCTGGGGGTTTCTGGGACTGTTACTGCCCAGCACATCTCCTCCTACAGCTGTGCCCCTGCAGTGCCCAAGCCTGGCTGAACACGTCCATTCCAGCCAGCACAAAACCACCTAGGATGTTTCAGCAAGCTGCTGCGTGCTGTTTGCAGCTTAGTTTGTGGGATTTTTCTTAAACAATCTTATCAGTTTTATATGCACCGTGTTCCTGGCAGAGGGGGAGGGAAGAAAGACAGGGGTTTTCCCTCCCTCTACACAGCAGTTTCACTATTTTTAGGTGTTGTTGTTTAAACAAACAAAGTCTTTTAAGGCAAGAAAAAGAAGAAATAGCTCAGTAAATCAGTGCTTTATTTTATGGCACTGGCAGCATGAGGCTTAAAACGATGTCCTTAGGATACTATTAATTAACAATCCAGCTCCTCAGGCTTCACTGAAGTGGGATGACACTTGGCAGAACAGAGAAGCTCCAGATGGAGAAAATCTTCTGCATCAGATAAGACCTTGAGTGACAAGCCCTTGTCACTCACATTTAGGGCCAAAGACTAAGCCACTTGTTATGTTGCAAAAAGCTAAAAATACCCTAAATGCAACCCTTTTTCTCCTTAAAGCTACCTGTTGCATCAGATATACTCTGAATCCAACTATCTACTGATTTTAGCATAGAAAGCACTTTAATTGAAAGGAAAAAGTACCAGCATTGAAAAATAAGGATGAACTGCAGCCACAGCCCAGCTTCAAACACATCCTCTTAAAAGTTGAACAAACCCAGCAGAGAGTCTGCAAGCTGGGTGAAATTTTAAACTGATCAACTTTTTCTCCTGCAAAAACTGTGATTTATTCCCTATTCTAAGTTCCCTTGAGAAGTGAGCTCTTGTGGGTTTGATGCCAAGTACACAGTACTAATAATATCAAACCAGAAGCCACAGAAAAGACATTAGAGCTCTCTACAAAGTCCCCAGCTCACTGGGCTGGAGGACTCCAAGCCAGCACCTGTAAGGCTTCTTGAAGCAGAGAAAGTTAATTGTAAGATCTGTGCAAAATAACTGCTTTCAGCAAATTAAAATGAAGGACGTACAACAAAAATATACAGTGTGCCCATCAGTTCATCACAGCAAACCTGAACAAGAAGGGCAGCCTTCTGACACTGCCTTGACCAGTGCTTTAGTACTGCAGGGATGCATACACCTTTGGCCTCCCCCACTGGTCCCATAGCCCTAGGCATTCTCAGTGCCCATGCTTAAGCTCACCTTAAGCTCACAAACAAATACATTTAAAGGAGCAAGAACTTCCCAGAACTCATCCCAGAACTTCTTCCTGGCTTGCTCATCCTCATGGTGGGAGACCACAGCTCATGTTCCCTCTTGTAACTCTGGAGATAGGAAGCCAGCTGTTAGCCCAAGATGTAAATCATTGGCCACGAGGCTACCTAGCCTACTTCCTCTCCTGAGGGATGTCCAACACTCAGCCAGCCTTAAAATCCCTGTTCACATCTTTCTGCTCACAGTTGCCCCTGCTCTCACCATCACCATTTAGTTAGGCTGCACTGATGACTTACACTCTTTCCTCAAAGTTATGCAGTTTGCTATGTTATTGGAGTGGCCTTTTATTAACTGATAAAGATTAAGCACTTCATTTTGCCTTTCTAAATCTATACTATGTATCTTCTCATGGTTTTAAAATGCCTGCTAGGATTAAACTTAAGACTTTTGTCCATTGGGTCCATTAAAGCTGCTGCAATTTGAATCTGTGCTTTTTGATAAGACAAGAGGATACCGCATAAATCACCACAGTTTATTATTTTTAAACAGCCCCCTCATCCTCACAAAGGAAAGGATAATTTGAATTTTAGATTTTAAATGCCGATCTCACTTGTGTCTCCTTGTACTGCAGATAGTGATGTTACCCTTACTGCCTAATTAAGGAAGAGATGGATTAAGCAGTAGATTTATCACCTACCTTGGAAATTACCATAGCCATTATTATAACAGTAATTTCTACATCCTGCAGGATCTGAAAGTATGTAGCCAGCTAAATAAACCCTTCTTCCTTTGCACATGCATAACAGCAGTAGCATCTGGAACATCTCCAGGCTAAAATGCAGACCTGGATTCAGCCTAATGCACATCTGTGTTAGATGTAATGTGAGCAGCCCTCCTTCCTGCAAGCTGTGATGGTGTAATGCAGAGGCTTAAGAGTGTATGAAAACAAAATGGAACAACAGTATACTCCACACCCAAATAATTTATATGTATAGCACTTATCTATAGGAGCATAATTTTAGGAACCCAAATCTACTGCTAAGTTATTAAATACCTCCTGCAGATGTTGCTGAAGCACTATGTGCATCTTTTTAATAGCTTATAGCTCCACAGGAGCCTTCATCTCTGCTTCTGGAGAGAGCAGTGATAGAGCAGACCATTTTGGTGCCTTACATGCACCAAAACCCAAGTAGTGTGTAAAACAGTAATGGCAGGTAAGTGCTTCTGTGTCCCAAGGTTCTGGATAGGACAGCCCTGCAGAAGCAGCTCTTGTGCAGAGGGGAGTTCTGGGAGGGCTTCCTACTGACCTTATTACTTCTCATCCTTCAGGCAAGGAAATACATCTTTGCCTGCTGCTCTGCAAAATCTGAATTGCTGATCCATTTCCAAGGATCCTTGCAGTAACTCCTCAAGTCAGCACCTGCAGCTACTTTTACAAACCTCCATAGAACTGGTTAAGACTGATAAGGTCTCTGGGGCACAGGCAGCCCTTGCTCAGCCAGGCTGTCCTCAGGGTGCACTGAGAGGACTTCATTAGGAGTGCAATGCACCAAACCTGTTCACTGCACCTGGAGGATGGATGTTTAAGAGGGAGAGAAGAATACAGACCTTACATTTAATGCTCTAAAAATTGATGAATGTAGAAGAGAAGTGGGTTTTTAGCAGGGCATGGGATTGAATGCACCCTCAGTAAGCTTTCAGATGACACCAATCTGTGTTTGTGCAGTTCACACGCCTGAGGGACAACGTGCCATCCAGAAACACCTATACAGGTACAAGCAGTGGGTTCAAATGAAACTTGTGTGGCTCAGCAAAGCCAAGTGCAAGGTTTGGACCTGGATTGTGGCAACCCTTGCTATGAGTACAAGCTGGGGGATGTAAGGATGAAGCACAGCCCTGCCAAAAAGGACTTGAGGGTACTGGTTGATGGTAAGCTGGATGTTAGCCATCAGTGTGCACTTGCTCAGAAAGCCAACAGTGACCCAGGTTGCAAAAACAGAACCGTGGCCAGCAGGTCAGGGAGGTGATCTTGCCCCTCCACTCTGCCCTGTGAGACCTCACCTGGAGCACTGTGTCCAGATATGGAGTTCTGTGAAGGAGAGTCATAGACCTGTTGGAGTGCATCCAGAGGAGGGCCACAAAAATGATCCAAGAGATGGAACACCTCCCTACAAGGACAGGCTGAGAGAGCTGGGGCTGTGCAGCCTGGAGAAGAGAAGGCTCTGGGGAGACCTGAGAGGAGGCCTTTCAGTATCTAAAGGGGGGCTGTAAGAAAGAAAGGGACAGACTTTTTAGCAGGGTCTGCTGTGACAGGACAAGGGGAAATGGTTTCACACTTAAAGAGGTGAGATTTAGTTTGGGCATAAGGAAGAAGTGTTTTAGAAGGTTGGTGAGGCACTGGCACAGGTTGCCCAGACAGGTGGCGGATGCCCTATCCCTGGAGACAGCACAGGTCAGGCTGGAGGGGCTCTGAGCTCCTCATGGAGCTGTAGGTGCTTTTAAAAGTCATGGGAAGTAAAGAAGAAAGCATCTCCAACGCAGGACCTGCAATGGGGATTGCTGTTTGTGCACTTCACAAAACACACCCTTGCTAGGGCTGATGGAAACAATATGGTGAGTGCATTGCAGCAGCGAGGTCAGAGTGTGGCTCTTCTCTTCCCTTTTGTTTAAAGCATCTACAAAGAGGCTGCTATTTTTTTTTCTTTTTCCTGCCACAGTTTCAGCTTTCTGAAGAGCTGCAGGACATGGCCAGGGTCAGGGCAGCCACAGCACAGCACCTCTGGGAAGGAGCAATGATCACAGCACGCACCAGGGGCTGCTCTCGAAAGATCTGGGTGCTCTGCTGCGGGGCCATAAAAGTGGTTGCAACAAGTTTGGGATTTTTTAGGGTGGCCTCATCCTAAAAGGAAAAAAAAACAGTCATATTCTTCCGTACAGCAAAGACAGGATGAGCCCTCACTGCTCCAGAGAGATATTTGTACAGAGAAAACTCAATTTCTAGCATAAAACATCTGCAGTTTTAGTAAGTTTTGTAGCATGCATAGATACCACAACTATAATTATGTTATACCTGACTGAAAAGAGATCAGATCAGGCTGATAAAATGCTTCAACCATACCCCCGGTTAATTTCAGTGCAGCTCAAATTTCCTGCACCAGTCTGCTAATGGAAATGCTGGTAATATTTTGCTGTAGAACACAGCTTGCAGTGGCTCAATGTCACACATAATACCCATAATGTCCCTTTCCATACCAATCTTTGTAGGAGCAGCGAGTTTTCATTGAAGTGTTTGTTCCCTCACACAGAATCCCATAAAATAAAACAAAAGCATCTTGAAAAGACCCCAGCTCTCTTTGATTTGACAGTTCCTCATAAACTTTAATGAGAATGACTCTCACCCAGACTGTAAAACAAGCCAATGTGCTGTGAAGTTTAGTTACTGGGGGCAGCAACACAAGCCACTGAACCTATAAGTGATAATACAGTTGGCCATCAATTAAACTTAGTAGTTAAAAGCAGCACTAAGAACCCCTTTTGACCATTAAGGATATTAGTACTTCCTCATCAGAAAGTCCTACTGACCTTCAGAAAGGGAAAGCATCCTGCAAATGTTCCTGCTGTGGCCAACCCCTATCTTCCACACCCTGGATTAGAGCAGAGCAGTGCCAGTTCCCATTGGCACCTGCTGGACATCACATCCCACACGCAGTGACCCATGCCCACCTGTTCTGCTGCCCACGAGAAAGCCCACCTACTGCTGGAGGTACAGATCATCTGCTTCCATCAGGTCAGCTAAAGGAAATGTCTCATGGAAAAGACCATTTCCCTGTGTCCAAAAAAAGGCTTTGGCTGAAGTCCCTGGTAAGATACATCTGTGGTAAGTCTGTCCAGTGGATGCAGAAATTTGCTAAACGTTTCCATCTGCTATAGAGTCTGGCCATCAATTTGTCCTTGTAAATTCCTAAGTGGCATTGATTTTCCAATGTTAAAAAAAGGGAAACAGTGTTTGTGGGGATACTTAAACCCATAAATACCACGCAGCCGTGCATACACACACTCAGAAAAAAAAGCATGGCACATAGTGCAGAAGCTTGATGTTGCCAATTAGTAAGAGGATTTTAGGAGTGCTCACAAACTCTTCATGAAAATAGCCTTGTAGGCAGGCTGACATCACCCAGATGTTTTTAATTACATAGACTCTGGGAGTAATTTCTTTGCTTATCTGTTACTGCCCTCCAGCACTGGTTCCTGTTGATTAAATCTGCCTCAGAAACAGAATACAACTTTCCTTCTGGACACAAAATGGCTGGAGATCTTCAGTTTCCTGGTTATTGTGTGTTAACACTTCACTGCATTTTCACATACACTAATGATGCAGTGTGACATGAATAAGGGAGATCAAATACAGAGCGTATCACTTCCTTCACCTCATCTTGGGTTTAGGTTCATTTTCTTCTCTGTACTCAAAAATGGCCCTGAATGTGCCCTATCTGCCCATCACTGCATTTGCAAACAAGCAAAAGTGGCTGAACACACAGTATGAAAGCAAAGGCAGCAGCAGAGAGCAGCTCATGGCCCCTGCAGCACCCCAGCTTTTGGGCTTATTAAATTAAGGTCTATTTATTCTTTGTAAATCCCTGGGAGGACATCAAATCAAAGACATCCTCTCAAGAAGTGTTTGAGGTTATTAACTTTCTTTGGCTTCAGTGGAGAGGTGCACAGTGCACACTGTACAGATGTGGTGTCCAAGCAGCCTAAAGAAAGGCGCTGGGAGCAATGTCTCCTGCCTGCAGGCAGGCCCTCATTGGTGCCCCTTGTTCAACACCTAGCACAGGTCATGGTGCTGCCTGTATCTCGACCACGTCCCAAGAAATCCCTTTCCATACTAACATTATTAGCTTTTATGGACTTCCCTTTACATATTTAAAGTGACTGTAGGTCCACTAATGACTATAATTGTTCCAGACATCCATTAGTTTTGATTTATTAACTTATTCAATTTCCCATATTGTCTTGCCCACTCTACGAGGAATTTACTGTTTTAATATTGTGGGTCAGTACTAATCATATGTAATCATGTAAGTTGTTTAATTAATAACAATTAGCACCTCCCATCAAGAGCTCATTTTCCTGCATGAACACCATTAATGTGATTTTCAGAATAAATCTGCCTGTTCCCTCCCCCGGTGGTCTAGTCAACTTGCTTCTATGGAAAAGGTGCTTTAAACAGCTTGCCATCTTCCATGATTTTATCAAGTATCTTGTCATATTTGCTTTTCCTGAAGCCTTGGGCACTTCACTGAGTAATATCATGAAAACCTGTGTTCCAATGTAGCAAAAAATGCTATATAACAGGAAAAGCCTTTGCAACCATGAACAGCAGTCTCAAAAAAAATGGAAAGTAGTAAGGACAAAAGAGATGTAAATATTATGCCCTAATTTCAATGATTTCAAGCTGTCTTCTATTTTTCTAAGCCCACCATTATTTTCTGACATTAGCCGTTGGCATTACTGCAGCATTTAGCAAGGAGTGCACCAGTAGAAGAGTATTAATGGGACAAGGGGAAATGGTTTCAAACTAGAAGAAGGTGGATTTAGCCAGTACATAAGAAAGAAGTATTGTACAAGGCTGGCAAGGCACTGGCACAGGTTGCCCAGAGAGGCAGTAGATACCACATCTCTGGAAACTGCCAAGGTCGTGCTGGAGGGGCTCTAAGCACCTGATGGAGCTTTAGGTGTCATTGCAGGGGAGTTAGACCACACGTCCCTTCCGACTCAAACAGTTCTATGAGCCTATGATTCTATTTAAGTTTATTCTATAAAGATCTCTGCAAACCCTCTACATCATGGTCAGCACAAAAATAAATAGCAGCATTTAATATTCAAGTTAATTAATGTCTATTTACAATTACTCTTCTCCTAACTTTTTTTTTTTTTCTTTTTCCTGGAAAGAACTTAAGCCTAGCTTCACCAATTAAGCTGGCTTTGCTAACTCCTAACCAAAACTCCACCAAGAATAATTTTCACATGCACTACCATGCTCTCCCACCTACCTCTGCCTGTGGTTCCCCTAGCTGTTTTCTTGTGTACATTTTTAGCAGCAGAAGTGAGGGTACCAGTTATGAAGTCGTGTTGGAGGACGTGTGCTACCCAACTGACACAGAAAGGGACCACTAGAAGAAAGTCCATCAGCAACAAGGAGAGCAAAATCAAAGAAAAAAGACCATGATAACCAAAGTGATTGTTCCTCATCCCACTTCCTACCAACATGTCACTGTGAAGAGGACACTCGATAGATGTCACCAGCTCAAGCCACTTGCAAACCACATACTGCTTTTGGTGTTGGCGTCAGCACAATGCAGGACTTTCCGCGTGGCCGGCAGAAAGGCTCACAGGCAGCACGGAGAGCAGCTCCCACGCTCTCACGCCTCCCCAGCCAGCACTGGAAACGTGGTTACCCTTATGTGTGGTGTGGCCTCCAGCCCAGCAAGCAAAACAGCATGGGAAAAGAAACACTGATATTCTTATTTTTACACTGATAAGTGACACAAAAAGGTGAAGTGAGAGCTCGAACCCTGCAGAGGAAGCCTGTGACAAATGTGAGGCGGCCCTGCTGGCTGTCCTCCTTGTGGTGCTCCCCTGTGCAGGAGATCTGAGCCCTGTGTGGTTCCCTGCAGCCCCCCACTTTCCCCCTTTCTTGCTGGGGTTGGAGTCTGTGCTAGTCAGCTCTTCCCAAAGGAGTGAGAGGCAAGCCAGCAATTAATGCAAATACACAAGGTTTCAGAAAAATGCCAGATGTGGGAGATAACATTAAGTAACCCCAGGAAGATTTAACTCTGTCCAAAAGATGTTTACCCCAAGATAGATAGAAAAGGTGTTACAATACAATCCTTGGCAGTTGCTTTATCTTAATCTTCCGTGTTAAAAATTAAAGACTGTATTAATACAATGTCAGACTTACTTAATAGTACTCTTTTATCAAGCTGATATGATGGTAGCTAATTATTAAATGAGTTAATGTATGTCTTGTTATTTAATCTACCATGACTGATAATGAACTGTGTCAAATACTTATTAGACACTCATTCCCTCTACACCTAGCTGACACTAACATGGCTCACAATTAAACACAACTGCTCCTTCACTGCCAGGCACAATTACGCCATCAAACATTATCCCACTTGCTATTCTTTGGTCTTAAGTAGGAGATGTCATCCTCCATTTGTCCGGTCCCAGAAACCATCCAAGAAAGGAGAAAACAAGAGGAAGTCTAACGCGAATTGGTCAAACCAGGTTAGATATGCCCAGAAGTAGCCAGAATAATTGGTTAAAGATCAGTGGGAGCCACCTCCTCACAAAAGGTGGCCACCCTTTTGTGGCTGTGTGCTGGTGCTTCTTCACAGGGGCTGCCTGTCCATTTTCTGATGGTAATTCCAGGCTTCTGGTAGTGAAACGAAATCTCAAGCTTGGCAATGCTGAAGAGCATTATCCTAATTGAGTTTCTTGAGGAGATGCTGAGTTGATGTCCAGACTAAGACAGGAAATGGCTCACTTCTGAAGGGCATGGACTCATGGGGACATGAGATGAAATCTCCTTCTCCTTGGGCAGCAGGGACCTTGGGGCAACCCCTAGGATGAGTTTTGTGCCACATGCACCAACAGCAGGTCTCCTTGACTGAGCCGGGCCAGATTGCTCTGCAGCTTGTCAGGGGCACGCTGGCACATTGGATGCTAAGACTGATGCCAGGGGCTGGAAGCAGTGCCACCTGACTACACGATACCCAAACTCTTGTCATGCAGTGGAGACTATCCTCCACAGCCCTGCTGCTCTCAGCCAACAGAGGTTCCCGCCTGGAGCTTTGTTCTCTGCTCTAGTTCCCAGGATTTCAGCTACAAAGAGAATTTCCTCAACAACCGTGTGGATTGAACTGCTAGTTTATCAATCTGCCCACCATTCTGTCTTTGTTTCAGGGAACTGAACGTGAGACATCAAACCATTGGCTTCATTGTTTAGTTATAGGACAGGCTCCAGCCTGCATCCACTTCCAATACTTCTGGCCAGGAGAACGTTCCTGCTAGCAGCCTTCATTGTGAGTCAGCTTGCTAAGTGTGTGGTGTGTATGGGGTTTAGCAAGGCATTTATATCTCTATTTCTACCAATGGAAAGTGTTCCAGTGGGTTTTCATAGCAATCTGAAGGCTGGAAAAATAAAGTTTTGAGTTATTCACACACCATTCTCACTTCTCTGGGGAAGTTTGTGCAGCAAATGGTAGAATTAGGACAAATCTTGAGCCAGGCTTTTGGCCCCAAACTTGCAGTAAGGGCTTGCAAGATGCCGTGGCATTTTGAATTTTTTTTTTACTGAGGAAAATCAAGAATGAAGCAAGAACGTATTTCATTTTATTTGCTGATTTACTTAGGGAAAAGAGCAAAACTCGGAAAGTATAATACTAAAAAGAAATTGTAACTTCAGTCCAAAAAAAGTCACTGGAAAAGGTTTAGTCATAAAAATGAAAGTTATTTGTTTGCTCATCGAGAAGTCAATTGAAAATAAATTAAAATACAGCCTGTAGTCAAACTTCTTCCCACCTGCTTGTGAACGCCTAAGGGAAATTACCTGCAAATGCAGAAATTGTTATACAGATCAAACAAAGGCACTTATCTATAATTACTGGACTTATCTATTTGTCTCAGGACTGGCAGCAACAGCTCCCTTTGTTAAGAATAAATTTGGTGCCGTGATTTGTATTTTTCTATCTCTTCCACCAAGATCGTTCAGGAAAGGTTCCGCTTATAATAGAAAACGGTTTCCTTAACTTTACTAAATAAAGGCAGATTGAAGAGATCTGGCTAGGTAAATTGAGGGAGAGCAAGAGAGCAAGAATAGCCAAGGGCTCTTCAGAGGAGATATTCTTTTCTTTTAATGACTTTGCAGTTGGACTTGTATCTCGAGCAGTTTGGAAAGTCTCTTGGGAAACTGCTCATATTTCTGCCATGTCCCAGCTCTCTTCCTACCTATTCAGTAACTAATAATTAAAGTTTAAAGCATTCACAGGAAGAAACTTCCTGTTGCTAAGACCCTGCAGGGTTCTGCCAACAGTGCACTGATGATACAGCATCAAAGCCAGAGGATAATTACCCAGTTTATAGGAAGCTGAAGGAAGTGGGTGCCCCTGCTAGCTTGTAATCATTTGCCCTTGGCCATTGCCCATGAGGATTTATCTCCATCACACTCTCAGGTTTACAGCCTCCTCTGGGGAGGAACCATGCCCATGATGGTGGTTGCTCACGCTCTGCTAATTGTTGGAGTCAAGGAGGCAACCTGCAATGAGCGTCTTGCAGATGGGTGGGCAGCTCAGAGGAGTGAGTGCAGAGGAGCTGGAAGGACCACATGATGCCAAGGAGATGGGCTGGGAATGGCCAGACGGGTAAAGCACGTGGCATCAGAGCTATGCATCCTGAGCCATGAAGCTGTCACATCAGACAGGACATAAATGCAGGAGGAATGAGGGTTAATTGCTAATCACCAGGACATATATCCATTACACGTATGGGAAAAAAAGCTCTATCTGTGGGGCTCCTAAAAAAATCAATTACTGGAAAGGGCCTGCTGTGGCCCTTTGGAAATGCTGTTGGCTTAACTGAATATTTCTAATTGAACACGAGCCATACACTCCTCACAATTCCATCTGCCCACTTCACAGAGGTAGACCTGAAGCCTGTGCCTGGATAAAATATTCAATGGATCCAAAATCAGCTGTGCTGTTGCTTTCAGAGTGCAGTTTCACTGTTAACTATTTCAGTATTTCTGACGACTTGCTTATGCCTTGAGGTGCAATGCAGAGTTTGTTTTCCAACCCTCTGTGGAAGAGTAGGGTCCCAGGGAACAAACCATTGATTGCCCCTTTCAAAGGATGGCTGCTCCTTTCTTCCTTCTTTTTCCAAGGTCCAAGCTCTGCTCACCTTCCTTCAGCGGTTCTGCTCTCACAGTATGTGTCCCGGGCCAGAAAATGGGTGTCCCAGGTCCCTGTCCCACCCTGGCCAGGTGCTGCTCACCAGGCTGCCTGCAATACCCTCCTGCTGCAGCTGAAACTCTCTTTTGATCCAGCAGCGTCAAAACATTGGATGCAGCTGCACAAAATCTGTGGCATCCCACAGCACGTCCTGCTCTGATGAAAACCATAAGCCAAGGCTCTGGAGTAGTGGTGCTAGCTGAACTCCAGCTGTGGAGGTCTCCCATCATTTTTTCCATACCCAGAGGCACAGATGGGTCGGCCCTAAGAGCTGAGCAAAGTGCCGGGGGGTGGGGTGAGGGGGGGAGGGGGAAATAACCCCTAAATCTGAGTAACAAAGGAGAAGGGATTAAATATGCTTTACAGCTCTGCTCAGCATCGGCCCTCCAAAAGCACTGCTCTTCAGAACCGAGCAGCAGGGTGGGTTTTAGCAATGCAATGCCACTCTCAGCTTCTTCCATCTCATTCTTGCACTTGCACTACTTGGAAAGGAAGCCACCAGGGAAAAAGCAATATGAGAAGAAAATCTGGATCCTGATGGCTCTTGCAACTTCACAGGCACAACTGGTATTCCTTTTTAAAATGCTGAGTGCACACTTGCTCAGATAAATGTGTATCTGAACACACAGGCGATTATCCTATTTTCATATAATTAATTTTTTGGAGCTTGCATGTGCATTTCCTGCTTGTTTGACCATGTAATAATTAATTAGCATTAATTATATTAGATTGCACCTTCAGAGTCTACACACACATTCAATTAGGAAGGCAAGCTTTTTACAGCGCTCCTATTTTCTGAGGGGAGAAGGGGCATCTGTAAGCTGAGAAAGAAGCAGGGGAGGCAGATTGCACACCCACCTGTGAGGATAACTACAGGAAACTATTGCCTGAAGTATTCGATAAAAATGCAAAGTTGCCCACTGAACAGTGTGGGGGCTCCTTGAAGCCTGATGCCCACTCCCCCTCTCCAGGCACTGACCACTTCTAGCATTTTGTGGTGCTTCAGTTTGGGGCTTGTAAAGCAATGAGCACAAGCAGCTGAGATAGTAGAGGAGGAGGGGAGAGGTGGCCAGGTCCAGCAGCAGCAGGCAGTGCCCTGGGGCTGAAGCTTTTGAAGTATCAGCATGGGCAGATGAATCATCTGGGGATTGAAAGAAAAGAAAACAGAAAAAAGCAAAAAGCTGTCTAGCCTGAGAGTGTGCAGATGAACATTGTGCTGATGGTGGGGATGAATCATCTCCACCTGCCCTGACTCAGAAAAGGGATGGCTGCATGAAGACAGGAACAGGCAATGCCCGTGCTCCAGCTAAAATCCTGTGCATCCATACAGATATACTGTTATATAGGTATATACATATTTCTTCTGCTTCTGATGGTGCTGGCAGTGCTGCTGCCTTCCAGCTTTAGGGTTTGAAACTGGGGCACATCCCCCAGCTCTCTGCACTCAGCACTGGGGCACTTTGGTTTCACCACCTCTTTTTCAGATGCTGTTGCTCTTTGCTGCTTTCCTGGAGCAAAGGCATGTAATTTCTGCAGCTTTTCCTTTTCCACTCCGGTTTCCCCCTCTACCTTATGAACTACACCCTTGCTAAAGCTGACAGGTGATTTCTCCTTGGTCAAAGCTTGGCGAAGGGGAACTTTGTCATGCCCAAGAGGGCTCTGCCTCATCTCACCATTTCATGTCAAGGGGACCATGAGCACAAAGCAAAGAGTGGAGGAATTGAAGAGTACCAACTCTGCATTCACAGTACAGCAACACTTCCTCCATACCTCTCCTTCCCTGGGCAGGTTTGGTTTGTGCTCAAGCCAGACCAAAGCTCACCAGCAGCTCTTGTAAGCCAGGAAAACCCCCAGAAAGGCTGAGGTGTAGATTGAGATGAAGGAAAGAAGGAACAACAAACCCATCCCCAAGCTGCCCCCTGGGAATCCTAATGTTCTCTCCCGAACAGAAAAAGAAAAGCCAGAAAAAACAAAACCCCTAACTCAAGCACTCTCATACACTGTGGAATGAGAGTTTAAATGGCTGTCAGCCTATCTGCCTACAGCAGAAAGCAGATTGCAAATGTAACGGGATACAATTGAGGCAGGCAATTGCAAGGATAGCGCCACAAGTCTTCGTCTTGGGACTACTGGCACCCCCAGCCTTTGGTAATGACTTTGCAGTTGTTTGGGCTGATTTGCCCTTCATGTGCAGAGAACGTCGCTTTCTCTACAGAACTGTAGAGGACTATAGAGAAGCCATTGGTGATCTTACCGATTATGTGATGGCTGCTTTTTTCATAAATACATATTCCCAGTGTCTTAATGTTAAATAAATATGTTGAGGAAATGAACAACAATAAAAATCCAGTCTCTGGATCACACACTCAACAAAATGGGCATTTTATAGGCAGTTTCCTACCCAGCAGCATTACTGTGGAATATGCATTGGAGGTGATAGGCTTCCATGCTGTCTAATGGCAGCAGAAAGCATCAAAAGGCAAGAGGGGATTCTGCTGCATCCCTCTGAGGGGAAGTCCCTCTCCAAACTGAAGAGCCCAGATGTTTCAATGGAAAGCCTTTCTCCACCCTTGGGATTTGATGGACAAGCCAGCCAGCAGCGGGTGCTGAGAAGAAGAGAGTCTGCTGATGGAATATGAGAAGCATGCAGACAAAAATCTCAGACACAGAGTTTGGATTTTGGGTAGTTTGTGTGGAGCCAGGATTTAGACTCAGTGATCCACATGGGTCCCTTCCAACTCAAGATATCCTCTGATTCTATGATTATCAGCAGTGAAAACCTGAGCATCATACTGGCCCCACCTCAGCTTTGAGCTTTATCCATTTGCCCCTTGTAGGGCCCACATCAGGACACTGTGGACCATATTATGATTTCAGGAGTCACGATGACGTTTTGGGGCTGGCTGGTATGGAGAGGGCATCTCCAGCCCAACACCTGTTCTGCTGCAGTGAGCCATCAGCCTCCAAGACCTCAGGTCTCCTTCAACAGCAAAGAGGCATCAGTGGCACCAGGTGTGTGCTCAGGTTTTCCCATCTGCTGCTGGCAGCCTTGCATACCCAGAGGTGTATGGCCTATGGGGGTGGTCGCTGTCCTTCCTTGAGCTCAGCCCTCAGCGCCAGCTCATCCCCCACAGATGCCCCAAGCTGCAGAGAGGCCTGGCCCCAGCCGAAACTGGCTCCAATGCTGCTTCATTCCCGTTAATGCAATTACAGCAGATTAATATGGGTGAGTAGATGTGAAAGACAAACGCACCTCGCTGTTCCCGTGCCGCCCGCATTTATTAATTAGAGCCTTGCCCTTTTCAGAAACCAGCTGCTCTCCTGACCCCCCACTCTAAACCTTCCCTGCCTTGAAATTATAAATAGGTGAAACTTCCCTGCATCTCTCAGGGGTAGGCAAGTATTTCTGAGCCCAGAAAAACGGCCAGGAAATGATGGCAGTCTGCTCCAAGCCTTCCCAACCTGTCACTGTCACCTGGACATGCTCCCCACAGAGGCACAGCCTCCCAGCAGTTATGAAGGGCCGCTGCCACCTCCCTGTGCATCACCTGTTGCAATCTTACTTTTTTAATCTTTCTCCATACACATGCATTTTTATTATATTGAAGACATTTTAAATACTTCTGAAGCTTGCTTTTGCTGGACTGCCACCTCTGTAAACCAAAGCCGCTCCTCAGTTTACAGCCTGTCATGATTTAAAATGTATTTAATTGCTCAGGTTCAGCCCATTTCTCAGCATCCTGTAACAGAAATGATGGGAATACTGCCCGTAGCTGTGTGCATATGGCCCAGTAAGAGGCACATCTCTCTCTCTGCACCCCACGCATGGTACCCCAGCTTTTAGTTTCCATCCATTCTCCACTTGGGACTGCTCTGGCAGCCCCATCTGCCCGCTGTGCCCTGCTGGCTTTGTTCACTTTCCCCATGCCCTCACCACCTGCGCTGCCCCCTTCAACCCTGCAATGCCACTCACTCACTCACATCCTGCTCTGCAGCTCTGCCAGGAATCTCAGTGCTTCCTGTTTATTTTCCATACCTCTGGCACGGTTTCTGAAAGAAATAAAACCAAATCTGTTTATCTTTTCTAAATCCCTCTGCCGATAAGGGTATTAGTGGTCTTATTTACTAATGGGAAAGCACAGCAACATGGGACAGGAAGGGAACATTTCCTAAAGCGGATCACTGACATGAGATAGAAGCACTGTTGGCCACAGGTGGCATTCAGGGGCATGAGATGGAGTGGCCCTGAAAACCACTGCAGGCTGTCTGACAGCAGGAGTAGGGAGAGCCGGCTTCAGCCCTGAGCGGCAACCGGGATGTGTGCATACTGTTGAGAGCCCTTTGCTGTGAGCAGTCTCTGGCTCCTTCTGGAAGAAGGGTGACTGAGACTGCTCCTCAGGAGAACCAGGCTGCCCCCAGAACAGGGCAGGGAAGCTGCGAAAGTAAGAGAGAGAAGGCAAAACACAGAGCAGCACACCACCCTACAACAGGAAGCACTGCAAAAACGCACGTGTCTCCCACCCTCCCACATGCAGGGCGCAGATGCGTGGGTTCCCTCAAGCAACAGAGCCAGGACAGAGCAGTGAGGCATTGCCCAGCAGAGCAAACGCTGCAGGGATGAGAAGAGGACAAGACCACATCCTGCTGAGCTGCACCTTGCAGCAGGGCAGCGAGTGACCCTCCCTGCACGCACGGGCTTAGAGAGCTGACAGTGCTGGGAAAAGTGCTGCGAAGGTGTGCAGAAGCCTGTGGCAAATCTGGGAGAGACCTTCCTCACTCTCTGCGTTGTTCCCAAAGGAGATGGTCCAAGGCTTTTGGCAGGGGTTTGGGTTGCTGAAGGCAGCTGCACGCAGCGGGCTCTGTCTGGGAGCCCCACGCACTGCAATACGGGGCAGAAGAGCTGGCCAGCTCCTCTCCCGGTGCCATGAGCAGGGCATGGAGCGCGAGCACAGTGCGGCCGGGGGGCACCTGCCTGCTCACGGTAATTGAAGCAGAACCAACCCCAGCAGCAAGCCCGCAACGCGGAAAGCACGGCGCTTTGCGAGAACTCGGGCTTCCTAAAAAGCACCGTGCCCTCTGTGAACTGTAAAGGACCAACGGGACGTGACACCCTCACGCCTTACTGCACGGCTGGCGCTCCACTTCCCCGGGTGGAGGGGGAGGGAGGAGGGGGGTCAGCCAGCCCCCAGAAAGCCCCCAAAGCGCCCCAAAGACCCCAATCACCGCCACGACACCAGCGTGGGGAGGGCTGCTGCTGCAGGCGGGCATGGGGACACCGCGGAGGCATTTTAGGTGGCACCTCTTACTTGTAGGGAGAATGGTGGGGCGGTTGCCCTCCGGTGGGGCTCTCCCACAGAGACGGGCGTGGATGTCAGTCGGGGGCGCGGGGCTCAGCAGCAGCCCTGCGGGGTGCCCGCACGTGAGTTGAGGGCACAGGGCTTTTCTCTGGAGGAAACGGGGGGCGGGAGGGAAGGGGATTTACTGCTGATTTATGGGGAAGAGGGAAAAAGAAGAAAAAAAGGGGGTAAGGGGAAGAAAGAAAAAGAAAAAAAAGAAAAAGAAAGAAAAAAAAAAAGCAGCAAAAGGCGTTTCAAAAAACAGTGCAGAGCGGCTCCACGGCGGCGGCGCTTGGCGGGCGGGGGCCGGGGGCGCTCGGGCTGCGCGGGGTCGGGGCGCGGGGGTGCGGCGCGGGGCGGTGCGGAGCGCGGGGCGGGCGCCGACGTCAGGGCGCCGCGTGCATATTGATGCGGGGGCCCGGCCGCTTTCGTCAAGGAGCAGAAGGAAGCAAGATGGCGGCCCTGTAGGAGCGGGGAGCGCGGCGCCCGGCTGTGCGTGCTGGATGTCGGCAAGGCTGAGGGACGCGGCGGAGGTCAGAGCGGCACCCCCGCCGCCGGCGGCTCTCGCCGGTTGCCCCGCGGCTCCCCAGAGAAGGGCGGGGGGGGCGGCGGGGGTCGCGCCGCGCGCCTGCGGGTGGGTGGGCGCCGCGGCCCCCCAACATGGCTGACGGCTGACAGAAGCGGCGGGGCCCCCCACTCCGCCCCGCCGGGCCCCGGCTTCGGCCCGCCGCGCCGTCCCCGCCTTTTGTGTGAGCGGGGGGCGCGGGGCGACGCTGCCCCCGGGGGTTCGGCGCGGCTCGGGCGCTGCGGGCTGCCGGCGGGGGGGCGTCGGGGCCGGCTTTGTGCCGCTCCTCGGCCCCGGCGGACACAAAGGCGGGCGCAGCCCCGCGGGGACGAGAAGAGGAGGGGGGAGCGGGGCCGGGGGGGCGGCGGAGGGCAGGGGAAACGAAACCGGGGCCGGGGGCGAGAGGAGCGTGTGAGTGTGCGTGTGTGTGCGTGAGCGCGTGAGGCTGGCCGCCGGGCCTTCCCTTTTTTTCTTTCCCTTTTCTGTTTTTTTTGGGGGGTTTTTTTTTCCTCTTTTCCTTTTTTTTCTTCCTCCGTGCAACCTCCACGCGCGGGGCCGTGACCCCTCCTTCAGCCCTTCCACCGGCGGGTGACAGCGCGGTGCCCCGCGGCCGCCTTCGCAGCGGCGCCCGGGATTGGGGCACAGCCGCTCGCCCCACTGCGGGGCGGTTTCCCTTTCGGGAGGGTGATGCGAGAGGCAGCGTGCCGCACCGCGCCGCTCACACGCGCTTGTTTCCACGCACGCGGGCGGCGGTGAGAGCGGCGCCGCGCCGCGCTCCCCGTGGCGCTCGTAACGCGGCACTGAGGACTTTCGGAGCGGCGGAGAGGCTGCCCCGGTAAAAGCGGGTCACCGGGGTCGTTTGCCGTCTGACGAGGCCGTGCCGCTCGCGTGCTGACGGCAGGCTGCGACGGGGCTGCGCGTATCCTCAGCGGCGGCCGCTTTCCCCGCGGCTGTGAGGTACGCGCGGGACGGGACGCGCTCGGGGTGGCCGCGGGCGTCCGGTCGGGAGAGCCCTGCGCTCTGGGGCTGTAAATCATCTTTCCTTATCTCCGGGAGCCGGGGCGATTTGCCTAAGCGGTGCGTGCTGGCCGCCTTAGCTCCCGTCCTTCGGGCTGCCCCCGCTTTTCCCAAACGTCTCGCGTTCTTGGTGTGCGCGTGTTGGGTTTCTAGGGGCTTTTCTTTTCCTCGTTGCCTCAAAACCTGCCTCCTCTCTCCACTCCACGTCAAGGTAAGCCTGTGCTGTTTATATACAGTTCACCATTTGCGCGTGATGACTAAGAGCAGTCGTGCAACAGGTTTTGATAGACTGTGGTGCAGAACACTGCCTCTTTCAGCTCTTTCCCTCTCAGACAGGCGGCACCGAGCTGTGCTGCCTTCCAGCGCCTCCCAGGCTCTGGTTCTCTGGTGCTGAGTCCTTGGTGCCTTTCTAAAGACTCAAATAAAACTCCATACAAAACATCAATGCTATTTTGCTACATCTGTGTTAAAGACAGTTTTGTGCATTTCTCACTCTGCTCAAAAGTTGTGTTGTTTGCGTTGTGCTTGTTTCTGTTTTGTCCCCAAAATGCTGCTAAATCCAGCAAGGCAAGGGCTCCTGTTGCTGTTAGCACTAAAAATGAATATAGGTGTCTTGCAATTCTTCCTGTAGAAAAAGCCCTTTGGAACCAATGTAAATAAATCACTGTGGGGCATTATTCTGACTCCTTTCCTTAGTGCTGTGGAAAGCACAGTGTGAGCCCTACCAGTACATCCAGGAGGGATGTAAATCTGGTGTTGGGAAGAGAAGAAAGGGAGGGCAAAGATGTAAAAAGTTGAGTGTTGAGTACTGGGACTAAGCTGCTGCTCACCAAAATGAAGAACTCAGAAGTCACATTTCATAGGGAATAGTTCTGTATTGTTCTGGGGAGTGATGCTGAGAAGCTTTGCAAGTGCTTCCAGGGACCCCAGAAACCGGTCTAGCTTTGCCTGATGAGAATGGGTTAACAAGTACCCAAAAGAAGAAAAGGTTGAACAGGGGGCACTGGGGCTCCTGAGTTTGCTGAGCTATCACTGCTGGTGGTAAGGTTTTTAACTGGGGCTTTGGCATCACTGGTTCCTGGCTGTTTGCCAGGGAGACTGGGATTGTTTTGATGCAGAGTGCATGGTCGTAGACTTTGGTGTGTCAACGCTGTTTAAAGAACACAAACAGTGTGCCCACTGAGGAGCTGTATTATGACAGACAGACTTCCAAGGTCTCGTGCTGGCACCAGCACTGCGTTGGGTAACAGAAGTGGGAGGCTGTCAATGTTTGGGTTTCTGCACGCAGAGTCAGGAGGCTCTCTGGCTGCTGCCGGCACCAGGAGGGACCATTCTTTTATCCCGCGTGTTTCAGATGTTCTGGGATCCGGTGTCCCATACAGTTCTTTTCTAGGTTAGCAATGGCCAAGTGGCTCTGAAGGAAAAACCACATGCTTTGAAACAAATCTGCTGTTTGTATGTTGAAAAAATTGTGGAGTTTGGGTTGCAGTGATGTTACCGACCCAGCAGAGTGCTTCTTACAGAGCATGGCTGAGCTTTAAATCACCTGCTCCGTTTCGTTTTGACTTGTAGGTATTGGGCTCCTGTAGAAACAAGAGATGGTGGTTTTTGTGTTGTCTGCTTTTCATGGTGGAATTTCAAAGGAGCTGTCAGACCTGGCTTATCAGGGTGAGCCTCCTGCCTCACTCGTGGAGCACCGCACAGGAGCTGGAAGCGTGGTAGCAGCCTTTGTGAGCCAGCTTCACAACTGGAGCCTGAGCGCGGTGGGACAAAGTTGCCAAGTTTCAAGTAGAGTTGGTGGTTATCTTGGAAACAGTGCTGGGGAACACAACCACAAATGATTTTGCCAAATAATATACAGTATTTGTTTAGTCCAGCTCTCAGATTGCTGCTCAGGCAGTCAGCCAGCAGCAGTGAGCATTGTGACATCACTTTGAAAGGCAGCGTGCTGGTTCTGAAATGGAGTGGGATGTACTATGATTCATGTTTTATTTTTTTTTAAAAGCTGTAGTCTGAATAGAGATAAAGCATGCGACTGCATCATGGCTGAGAGCCAAAAAGGGAATTATGAATCAATCACACTTGCAGCATTTTTCCCATCTCATTCTCCGTAAGGCAGTGAGTGCCTTCTTACTCATGTAATGATATTCTGTAGGAAATGTATCCTTTTAAACACTGAACAAGTAACTAGTAACAAGTTGCCACAGTTCAAGCTGGTATGCTTTCAGATCGTCACTGATTGCGTGTGCAATTTGCATAGCTTGTCCCTATATCCTAGGCAATAAAGTGTTAGAAATGGAAAGTACCATGAGTAATCATCTCAGTCACCCATTGAAAGGAAATCACTTCTGCCTTCCCTGAGGGCACACAAGCCTCTTAAAAATGGAGAGGAAAAAAACAACCACCCATTTCTCAAGGAATTGCTCAGTGTGTGGAGGCGGAGATGGAGGGGTTAAGGAATAAAACGGTGAAGCTCCAGCATCAGCTGGACTAATCCCAAGGACAGCTGATGACTGACCTGAAAAGTTGTTTGGATTAGAGTACTGGGAGTATGTCTCGTGCTATGTAGCATGGGCTGACAGAAGGTAGAGAAAACCAAGGCTGGATGCATAGGAATAGCTAGCAGCTAACTTCATCCACATCTTTTGCAGTGCTCATGAAACAAAGCAACAAAAATGTCCTGCCTGGTAAGCATCAGAAAGCACTACTAGTTGTTGATACTAAAGGATTGTAAATCTGGTGGCACCAGAAAGAGTTGCTGTGCTTTGAAAAACAGGTTAACAATTAAAAGACTTAAAGATTTGAATTGCTGGCTGTCTTTTCATGGATGCTTGTTCATCTCTGTCAAACACCTTCTAAAAAGCTGAATCATCTCGGCAACCCAAAGAGAATTCAGGCTCTCCTTCAAAGCCTGAGTTTCTGGGGGGTGGGGGTGTGCCAAGTTGGAGTGTTGTTGCCTTATAGCATACATACGATGAGAAACTCCAATAGGATTATTCTCACAAATAAATAAAGGCTTGTAGCATTGAGGCTAATTCTTGTTGCGTTTGTGCCTCTAGAAACAAGCAACAAGCCAACCTTGTCTAAAAATAAATAAAATACATGCAGCATTTCTATTGCAGTCTGTAGAAGAACAGACTTATCTTATACTTGAACCAAACAAGACAGGATGGAAATGCTGAGTTTTCCTAACCAAGTAAAGCATGGCTTTTAAGATAGTTTCTCCCGCTACTAGTATATAAAAGGTCTGTTTCTTCAGAAATGTATCTAAATGCTGAAACAAGTAAGAATTCCATGATGAGGTAAAGACTAGTGCTTCCACAATCCGTATGATTCCACTTGCCAGAGAAACTTTCCAAGCTTTGCTATCGAGATGGAACTATGAAAAAGCCTCTATGGCTCTGGATGAGAATCTGATTTTTGTTTGTTTTCTTTTTCTTAGTTGTAGAAAAAGAAATGAAAAGGGAAACTGACTTCATAGAAAGCATGTTGTATTAAGAAAAGTGTTTGTGTTCCTCCCAGATGAGGGAGCAAAGCAGTGAGTTAACATAACCAAGAGTAACTCGATAACCACAAGGTACCCATTGGAAACCCCTTCCACAGGCACAGGGCAGTACCCCGGGCATTTTCTAGTTAATTATGATGATGCAATTTAAGCAACATGAAATACCCTCATGTGTTTTATAGCATCACTTCTGACCTCTAACGTATTCCAACAACTTCTGCATTCTTCACTTTTCATGAGCTACACTATCTTGAATTTTACATTTTGATGACTAAAACGTAAGCAATTCTTCTGCTTAATCTCCCCTCTAATAACGCATGAAGAGCCCAAGCTCTGTCTTCCAAGTATCCTGGCACAAGCTGCTCCAAGTCCTGTCACGTTGGGGAAGGATTTGGCGCCAGTGCAGTGACGCTGCAGCGTACCCAGTGGGTAGGTGCTGAGGTCGGCGATGGCTCCACGCGGCCGTGCGCACGTGGCTGAGTGTTTACAAACAGTGTCCCAGCATCCTGGGCAGCTGCCCTGACGCAGCCCGGAGTTCTAGGAACATCCCCGCTCCTCATGGGAGCAAGGGGAAGAAATCCAGCGTGCGGAGCTTAAGAAAACATCATAGCTGGCTTTTTTTTTTGGCTGGGCTTGCTGCCTCTGTGTTCCGTTCTAGGTTGTTGGCTCCCTTCTCCAATGCCCCCGTTTTCCCCTGCACTTGAACACGCTGGAATGGGCTGACCCAGAGTACCAGACATGGTTAAGGGAACTGTTAGAAAGGTTTCAAATGATTCCTCTCCCTTCCCTTTTCAGAAGCTTATGAGGAATCCATCCCCAAAAGCTCACAGGACAAACAGGTCTTAGCGGTACATGAGTCCCACTGTAAGTTGTTAATCCATTTTTTCATTAATTAGGCATGACTCCCTGCCTGCTCAAATAGTAGCACTTTTTTTTTTTTTTCCCTCTTGAAAAAAATGAATAAGAAATCGTGAATGCTACTAATTTTACAAGTAAAAGCAAATAGCTGAAAGTCTTTATTACTTAATGAGATGTGTTGACACAAAGAGGTGTCGCTATTACAAAAGCCAATACCACTGCAAGGCAAGTTTGAGATCTCCATTAGACATAAGAAGCTCAGTGGAGATTTCGGCACTTGCTCAACCAAAAGAATCATGCCACCAATCTGCTGGGATGTTTTTGTTTTAAAGTGTTGGTAATTATCGGGGCTGTCTTGCAAGACGGCTTCAGGAAGCACAGACAAAAATGCATCTAATTGTCCAGAAGCATCCAGCTGGCAATATTCCTGGTACCATCTCCTGTGGCCCTAGCCAAAGCTGTCTGACAGGTTCTGATTGGAGACTATTCACACCTGTGCCATGTGCACTGTGTCACATCCTGTGCACGTTTTTCACACTGACTTGTGCAGGTTTGCAGCGAGCGCTTGGGAGGGCATATAGAGTACATCACTCCCTTTGCAAAACGTATCCCAAGAGCTGTTTCTTTTCCGTACAGATAGGTTGGTACAAGCCATCTCTTCCTTATTCTGAATTTGTCTACATGTCATGGCATTCACTATCATACAACAGAGTTTGAAGGCCAGTGCACTTGTGACACATGTGACTTTTGACATTAGTTGTATGTTTGCACAAGTTGCTTCATTTCACACAAGCGTTGATTATGATCAGCGTATTTTGTTACTACGCTCCACTGGTTTCTTTCTGTTCAGTCCTCTTCTTTGCTGGGCACAATGGTTTGTGTCACATCCAGGATGTGCTTTTATTTCACCAAGCTCTTCACCTTCTTTTGTTTTCTTCTCTGACTTTTTTGACCCACACTTGCCATTACTCTTGCAGCCACTGTGCTAGCAGAAGGCAGCGAGCCAAAATAGAGAACAGATAAGAGAATATATGGAAAAGGCATTTCTGAGTTTGCATTACTTGTTCCTCCTCTTGCCACTTTTAGTGCTGCTACAGGGATCAAAGGGCAAACATTACCCCTGTTCCTGATGTTGACTCTGGAGTTTTGCCCTCAACTTCAGTGTCCTTTAATCACCTCCCTCCCTATTCGTTCCTTTGCACTATACACAAGTGTTCACACAGCACTCACCCTTGTGCTCCTGATACTTGTTTCATTTTTTTTTTGTTTGTTCTCTTGGTGTTCCTTCACTTGTGTCTGAAGTCACGTACTTTGCAGTTATCTAGTTTTTATGCTTGTCAAAGGACATACAACTCTTTCTGTTCTTATGTAAGCAGAAAGGAGAAAAGAACAACTGCATATTTCCTCCTGTGCAAAAGCAGCATTACTGACCTGGTAAAACAAGGAGATTGAGCTGCTGCAGGAAAGTTGGAGTTGCCAAAATCACTAAAGTTCACACATATGAAAGATTTCCATGAAGCTTAAAGTGAATGTATGGCTTAATAAAAAGAGTGCAGTTCACCCTGGAAAGAGAACATATGAAAGCTGGAGGAAAGGCTGGATTTAACCCCTCTGTATCTCCTGGCGGACATTTTGGAGAGAAAAAAAATCAGTGCTAGTGAGTCCACATTTCACACAGTCAATTTGCAGGAGCAACTGAAAACACTGAGCAAAGAGGGCAGTGCACTCTTGGTATTTATAAACATGAAAAATGCACAAAAGAGAAAAATGGTCTTTCAGCTTTTCACTGTTTTTGTGTCACTCTCCGTTCTTTCCATGGAGCATTTATGCCTTTTTAAAAAGTCTAGACCTGAGCTTTTCCGCTTCTGCGTAGTTCTTATTGCACAGAAGAACCTTTTGAAGGTGCGAGAAAGAAGTGGGAAGAATAAGAACTCTGCTGATGCATTTCCTTTCTCTCCATTATTACATGTAGTGCCTGAGAAGTGGAAGAGGTTAGGTAGAGGAAACTACATCTTCTTATGCAATTTTCCACTGTGTTTGTGTTGTGCAGTTGACAGTATGTTAGGTACTGGTGGCTTTTTTCTTCCCCCACCCCCAGTGTTGTCAGCTGACTTGTGATCCTGTGAACTGATGGCAGCCCCTGTGCTTTGCAGAGCTGTAACAGTTGCCCTATGCAGATACAGTGGCAGGAGTATCTCTCTGCACTGTAGCAACTACAAAAAAAGTCTGGGGGTACTATGCACCCTTTTGGTGGTAAGGGGAAGGAATTGGATGGGAAAGTGTATATAGAGATGGATTTATTTATTTATTAGTGTTTAAAAATAAACGTTTCCAAAGCATTTGAAAGTTAACACGTTTCCTAGAAAATACATACCCTAACTGATGGGGTGAAAAGAAGTTCTGCTTCTGGAAGGGTGAATGTGTAACTACCTACTGAACAGCTGTTTTTTCTTGAAGCAACTGCTACTGGCTGCTTGGAGGTGCTTTGTTGAGCAAGCTGCAGCATGAGTTGCATTTGGGATGGCAAATCTGATGCTTCAAAATACAGGGAGAGCGGATAGAGTGAAATTAATTATTGTGCATTAGGAGGCACCTCATATCCCGGCCACAAAACAGCGTCCCACTGCACTCAGGGCTGTACAAACATAAGCAGCAAAAGGGAACAAAAGTGGCTTAACTTGATGAAGGAGGCAGCGACAGAAAAAGGAAGCCTGGCAGTGCATGAGGGCCAGAATGTCAGGATGTCAGAATGTCATTTGTTTATAAAGCAAAGCAGAAGCAGACAGCTGCCTTCCAAAAACCTAAATATTTGCAGTAAATAAAGCTAAGCTGCTATTGTTACCTGCTCTGTGCGTGAATATGAAGAGAAGTCCCTAACCTAGCACTGCAGCAGTCTTTTCGCTGGGGTAATATTAATGAGAAGGCAAAACATGCACGAAGAAAGTGTGTAAAATTAATAAGCAACAACTGAGAGCCAAAGCTCACAAAACGTGGTACAAACTCTGCTGGAGCCATTCATTTCAGTACTTTAGAAGAAAACCTAAAAGACATACAGGAAAGCTGTGGTGTAGCTGGGAAGTGAACCGGTATCTCCTATGCCCCAGTGCTCTACCCATGATACCCTCCTTCCTGCTCATTCAGAGCTTTACAGATAGTTTTCTCTGCTTACTAAGATAACAGAAGTATCAATTCTAAGAAACAGAAACTCGAATCAGAAACAAGCGGCTTTTCACTTTCTTCAGAATCTGTTTTTCAGTAACATTTTCTGTTAATTGACAACACATCCAGTTTTTTAGTTTTGGTGTTTTTCTTCTGTTGTTGTTGGTTTGTTTGTTTGTTTTGCTGGCCAGGCCTCAGAACTTTAAAGCAGCAGCATTTGTCCTGCACAACCCAGCAAATTGTACCTTGAGAACTTCATTCATCTCCTCAGGAAAGAGGACTGCTTTTGTGCAGTGCTTTGTCCCGTGAAACCCCTGACTGAAGTGAGAAAGGGTGCAGAGAAGGGTGTTAGCAGCCTCACTGGTGCTGCAGATGCTTCCATGCACTTCCAAACAAACAAGCAGAATCTCACAATGAGCTAATTTATAATTAAAAATAGTATGTTGCATCGGTTAATTGCAGTGTGTGGGATGGAGTTGTGTAAAGCCATTTCAGTAAGTAGGTACTCCAGTAACTCCCATTAACCTTTAATACCCTTGATCCTCCTATTCATTCAGGCAGGATTTCCCACAGTCTGCAAACTGTCCTATATGCCAGCCCCAACCTACCACACGAGTCCTGTTTTGATCTGCTTTATCAACTAATGGCTCGTCAGGGTTCATGAAACCTCACACTGACATCATACTTGGTAGAGGAGCTCAAAGAAGAATTAAAAAAAAAAACAAAACACAAATGTAATTTGCTGCCAGAAAGCCTCTCTGCACAGACCTGCATTGGTGACACAACCCTAGGAGCATTTGGAACTTTCCATGCAGCAGCCTTGAATTGAAGATGGTAAATTGTAATGCTGTCCTTTGGTCATTGGGAATTCTTTGCCGTGAGCAGCCAAAGCTCAAGCTCCCCATTTTGGTCCATAGCACACTGAGCCAGGAGCCTGCCCCGGAGAATTTCAGTGCCTTCAGAGACTCATGATATGAGCCATGATGAAGTGCTTTTGGAAATAAAATCTGATGGGTAATTTAGCTCGGCAGCATTCCCTTGGATGCAGGCAGAAGCAGTTGACCATGAAGTACAGATTTTCCCCACCGTGTTTACAGATCCAGCCGTGTAGCACGCCACCCCACAGAAAGATGGGGAGTTAGCACTGGGGGTTGCCTGCTCACTCCCCCAGTTCTCTCTCATCCTCCGGCAGTTTTGAGGTTTGTCAGCCGGGTCCCACGTGGCTCACGCACGTGGTGGCGGTGTTTACAAACACTGTGACAGGCTGGAGGGTGCCACACGGCTGGGCCTCACTGCCTCACTGCCGTGGCGCACCGTGTGCCAACCCATTTCTCGCCTGCAGCAGCGACAGCAAAATGCAGCTCTGATGGAGGCCACTGGTGCCTTTGGGTTTGCTCATTTTACGTTTAAGTCTGATGCCTTAGAGCAAGGTTGTCCACAGTGAGTCAAAAATAGAAACTTTATTGCTCGATAGAGTAGTAGCGCTGGAGAGCGCTAGCTAGACGCACATGCAACAGTGAGGAAGGTACTTTTCTGCTTTCCAGAAACGTTGCTCAGGAATTGGGTAACACTTACAGTAGGGCAGAGTTTCAGAAAGGAAATGAATGAGTGCCGTTTCTTCTTCCACTTAACGAGCCTGGGACCCCTTTCCCTCCAGACTGAAGGGACAAGTCTTGACAAAATGCAAGGTGCTCAGAGCAGCCGGTGTTTGAACCCACAGTTGCAGTATCCTTAGGAGAGGACTGCTTGGTTTTGCTTTGTTTTTGCAGGCCAATGGCATTCAGCAAGAAAGAGGTTTGGACAGCTGTGCGTTGCGGTATTAAATGGCCTCCCATAGCTGGGTCACACAGAGACAAAGCATGCTTATTTCCAGGCTCAGCTGAAATGTATTGACTTACTTTTTGCTTCTCTCCTCATGTGTTCAGAGTTCAAGGACTCATGTATCTACTGTACCTTGAGTTCAGATAACCAGATAGAACACACAGAGAGAAACAAACAGAAAAGCCTGTTCTCTTCAAAGATAGACATTTTTCCACACCGGTTCCCCTGTTGTGTTTCAGGGCGTGCACTATTTGTTCTTCCCCTTTTGTTTCGCTCCCTCCCGGCCCCCTTTGCAGTGCTGTACACTTGCCCGCTCGCAGCCGCCGCTGCCTTGCCGGCCTGAGAAGTGCAAACTCAGCAGGGACTGGTAACACTTTAACTCTTTGTCCTATTCTCAGCTCTCCCAGCAAAGGTCAAAGCAAACAAGACTTACAGCTGCGCTTGAAACAGAACGGTAGAGGAGGGAGGGACATCTGCCACAGGCTGTTCCCCCTCCTGTCTGGTTCTACTCCAAGCACGTGAAGTGTGCGGCCAGGGAGAGATGAAACTTTCCGTAGCCCTTGGGAATTGTATCTGCTAATTTCTCCCGAAGAGGAAATGAAAGACTCATGACTTTTGTTTGTGCTGGCCATATCTGGCTTTGTGCAACCTCTGCTGATAAACAGGAATAATTTAGGACTTACTTCCCCAAATGCCTGAAACACGGTCTTAGTTTCATTGGTGCAAAGCCAGCAAAAAGCTATTACAGACACGACGTCTCGGTTATCTGTCCTTGAAGTCATTTCAGAAACATTGGCAACGTGCCCCTATACAATTCTCTTCCCTAACAGCCATAGTTTTGCATTGTGTTGAGGGACCACGCCGGTCCCTCAGTTTCACTGCGGGCAGAAATGAGTTTTGTTTGCCGTGAGAATGTTTCAAAGCCCTGCCATTTGCTCACCGCCAAGCAAAGGAACGTGCCTTGACAGCACCAACACTAGCGCAGGCCCACCTGTGCCACACACAGGGAGAAGGTTCCCGCTATGCCCTCCTGCCAACCCACCAGCCCATCCCACGTGGCCGCGAGGGCAGCGTGCCGGTCAGCGAGTTGGCGCAAGAGAGTTGGCGCAAGTCGGCTCAGCGACATCTATCCGGCGCCAAGGTTTGCCTCTCCGCCTGGCGCCCTGGCCGGTTTTGATGCTTCGCCACGTGCTGACGCACGTGGTTTCAGTGTTTACAAACATGACCCCAGAAGTCTTACGGCGTGAGGAAAGAGCCAGCAAATGCCGCATGGCCTGCGTGAGGCTGACCCGGCCTGCTGGCGCCAGCAGCGAGCAGCAAGGTGTGTGTACCGAGCACAGCCTCTGCACACACGCCACACACACAGACGATTTTGCTTCCAAATTGTTTTTAAATATCATTGCCACCATGAGAGAAGTTTCCGCCATAAACTAAAAATAGTTACTATTAGCTAGCAGGAGCAAGCAAGTGATTCAGAGACTCGAGGATAGAAGCGACTGTGTTCTTCGGCACCGTAAGTTTGTTTCTTTGCCGAACTGACTCAGAAAGTAATTTCAGTGGTAAGGAAGTGCAAAACTGGCTTACTTTGGCTAAAATAAAAGAACACTGCTCGAACGTTTGTTCCTGATTGACAGTTCCACTTCTATTCCTTTATTAACACTTGCACTCAGGCACTAATGAATGCTTTGCAGTTGGGAATCGATTGTCTGTTTAGGAAAAAGGTGGCTTAGTAGTTTCAAGTGACACACTTTCTACAAAATGTAAATGCCACTGCAAGGCTGACTTGATTTTTGGCACAGGCCTTGAAAGAGAAATGCATAGCTGAAATGTCCCTCTAGCAAACCAGGCATTACACTCCACTGCCAGATGTCCTCATTTCTTTTCCGTATGTACTTTCTTAAACACTGCCAGATATATTGCTTATTAAAAAATAAAATCGATTTGTCTTTTCCTTATCCTTGATGTTCTTCAAAGAAGTTTGTATTATACTCCCAATTAGTTTATAACAGTTTTTTTCTAGAAGTTAGCAATTTATCGTAAAATGGAAGTATGTAGTCAGACAATTTGTTGTTGACAGGCTCCAGTGCTCTTGAAGTTCTTTCAGAAAAACATGTATGTGGAGAAAGACAGGCTATACAACTGTAAATGGTTGCCAAAGGTAAACACAGCTTTCTTGAAAAAAGCTACTAAACTAGCAAAAATAACCCGTGTTTATTAATAAATAACTTCCGATTTTTACTTTTGGAATCAAACAACTTACTCCCAGCTTTACAAAAGCCTACTAAATGCTGAAGGGTTGTTTGGTTTTTTTCTTCCCAGACAGAATGGTTGACCTTTCTGAGGTAGAAAGATAGTAGAAAGATCATAGTTCTATTTTATACTTGTTACTACGATACATTTTGGTGTTTGTAAATATCGTAATGGCAGAGCCCTTAGGAAAGACACACTATGAGCTTCTTGGTGCTCTTCTCCAATATGCTTCAATGCCGTCACTGAATGCAGCTTCTGCAAGTATAAAGCCAGCCCAGAGTCTTCACCTTTTCCATCCATACCCATAGCAGCTCTGCATTAGTCATCAAAGCCACTGCAGATATTTTTTGTTATTTAGACAACATAAAGCAAAGAGGCCAAAGCATGCCCGCTCTGGGCTGGTCACTAGCTCCTTTCATGCACTCCAGTAGCTCTCACCAGTGCAGGTGAAGTGCTCTACAGCCCTGGCCCTGGCTCAGCACTTGCTTTTTCCCATCTCCTAGCTAGCTGAATGTTGCATTCAGCATGTGAGCAAATGCATTTCTGCCAGTTATTGATGACTTTTCTCTGCTAAACTTCTGAATGATCATTATGATGTTCATTACAGCATGTACAATGGATCTAGAAATATACATGGAAGTACTGAAAACAGGTCACTGGCGTGTTACTATTTTAAGAGTTCTTTGTTGCTTATTTTCTGCCTGAGGAAAGAAAATCCACCTTACAATGAATCTGTATGAGTATGGGCAGTCTCAGAGAAAGGAGACCCAGCCTCCTCAGTAAAACCTCTAAATATGTATAGGTTTTTTCTGGGTACATCATAGTACATCTTCTGGAGTCTTTCTCCAGAAGTCCTGAAGCATTTTTCAAGATGTTCTGAATCAGAAAGCATAGAGGTTTACAGGGACTAGTTTATTAATATTTGTGGTGGCTGTGGGCTTTATCAGAACATTTGACTTCACCAGGGGGAGAGCTATACGGATACACAAATGATGCATCTAGCGCATCTTTGACTCAAAGAGCCTTCTTGCTATTGCCATTAATGATATTTTCTTAAATTATAAAACCCTCTTTCAATGAAGAAAATATAATGAAAGAAATGCTGCTTACGATGAAGATTATTTTATTCAGTACTTTCAAGTTGGACACAGGGGTAAAAGAATACTGTAAAATTTGCCATTGTATGCTACAGGGTAAGTAACCACCACTGTGTCAGTTTAGATGAGTATCTCAAAATAAATACAGACTCTGTCATGAGTTTGTCCTCTAGGTAAAAAAGTAATGGAAATCTTGTTTAACAAGTTCAGCAAAAGGCACACCTAAAATTTAATTATGCCTTCAGATGCATAGGTGCAATTCTTAGTAAAGAGTTTTGCCCAGCTGCCAGGGAACAGTCTCAGGACTGTAATTTTTCTTCTATGTAGAGCATTCACTGATCGATAATCATGTCAGTCCATAGTTATGGGAAGAGAATTCCTCAGTGAAACAAACAACTACTACCAGCCACAGCTTCCTCTGCCGTGGGTGTGTATGAGAGATTCTTGCCCATATTATAACTTTCTGCCAAGCTCCTCTTCCCTATTACCAGCAAAGCCAGTCTACCAAAAACGAAGAGAACATGGAAAAGAGATGAAAGAACACCTGTGGTATTTACTGCAGGGGTTTTCCATTAATATCTCTTACTGGGATGGGAGCTGGGAATCTTGGATGGGATCTGAATTACTCTATCAAAATTTGCAGCACCAGATGGAGCAAAAGGAGGACTCCTTGACCTAGGAGGGCAGAAAGGGACCACATTTTCCCTCTGTTTCCTTTACTAGTTGTTTTCTCAGCCACACAGAGTTCCTTAGCAGACCAACAGCTTATTATTTTTGCACATGCAGAGGAGAATACACAGGACATCTGTTAGCCAATACATTAAGTTATGTTAACAACTGCCTGTAGCATTTGAAGGCAAGGTAGGAACATCAACAAACCTGCAGAGTATCTGCTCAGCACAAACCACAGGCACAAAATGCTTTCCAGAACTGCTTAAAAACAACAACAACAACAAAAAAACCATCCCAAAAGGTGTATGAAATAGCCAAGGAAAAGGCCATTTAATCCTTCTCCTTTCCCCCAAGCCAGATGAATTGTAAATCTCTGGCTTTTGATAAATACTTGGACAATTTCAACTTGAAGACCTCTACTAGCAGAGATCCTTTATTATTCCAAGTCTCCTTTTTTTGATCAACTTTCTTCTTTCTGGACAGACACAACATTCCAGCTGAGGCTGTGCCAAGGCTGAGAAGACAAGTAACTTTATGCCTGACAAAGGCACAGAAATGGGACCATAGTCCAGACAAAAATTGTCTTTTTTCTCAGAAGTCTTTGACGTCAGCTGTCCAGCTTGATATCCACTGTAACTCCCAGAACAGCTACCCAGGTAGTTTCTGACTCAGTGTCTGCACTCACCACTGTTCCTGCCTCTTGAGATACTGCCCCTGAATTAACAACACATGAAACCCCAGAACTTCAGAAAAGGGATTACCTTGTGACAGCAGATAAACTCTGTCATCAAGTAGGAGGAAATGAACACAGGATGAATTGCAAAATGTGCATTATGCACTTTTGACTCACTAGGCTGTACATTTCTTGAGCAAAGACCACGTCTTCATTACCTTCATTGCTGCTATTTCATGCATAGCAAAGAGCTCTCTCGCAGAAGACTATCTAACTCCCTCCTGCGGACTTAAAATGAAGAAGCTGGCCAGTGATAAGACTCATGATAAAGGGGTAACACTGTATACGCTGGAAGCCAAACCAATGGGTTGTTTTGTTACACTGCTCTAAGAGGGTCCCAGCCTTTATCAGGCATTAGGTGGTCAGATGCACTCTTGTCTTCCAGCAACCTCTTTTTCTCATCCTTTTCAGTTCAGTTTATGCCATACCCATAGCGTTACTTCAGGGTCATTCCTACCCCTTTTATCTTTCTCCTTCAGTCCTTGTGACATCAAACACCTTCATGGGCATTGTATCTTTGCCACAGACTGATAGATTGTCTTGATGGATATATTACTTCAACCAAACCTCCTCCCCTGAATTCTCTCATTAAGACCAAATCCTTCCAATGATAGCTTTACTTGTTCATATTGTTTATTCTTAGTTGGGAATTGGAGTTGGCCTCGATGATATTTATGGATCCCTTCCAGATTGGGCTATTCTGTGATTCTATGATCTAGGCAGTACTGAGAGCAGCTGAATGCTTACACTACAGGGCACCAGTAAAGAGAGATGGGAAAAACAGATGATTTTACATTAAGCTGATGGTTCTTAATCATAGTGTTAGGTATGGTTTCATTATGCTATACTGAATGGAGATAGAAGCGTATTTTGGAGAACCTGAGCACTAGAAAAGATTTTTTTCTTTTGCTCAAGTGCCAGAGGTCTGTGGTTTTGCAATGGACAGATCTGGATTCTCCTCTTTTTGGTCCAGTGAAACTTTCAGATGAAACTGGCACATTCTGCACGTTCTCATGCATCACTGCTTTGATTACAAGAGCCTGCTCTGGGTACGGGCCTCAACATGGGCAGCAGGGAACTAGGGAGGAGCAAGTGGAGCCCAGCAAAAATAACATGAGGGTGATCTCTGGGTGCCATGCACGAGCAGCAAGAGAGCTAGCAGAGCTTTCCCTTCAGCTGTGCTGTTACATTTTGAAGGAAGAGAGTATTTGGAGAAGTAAAAACTGACATTTTTCAAACTAGTGAAAGGAAGCAAGTATGATCTAGTGTGCACAATCCAAGGACCCTGCTGTTGCTGATTCAGGTTCCTCTGAAGTGGCAGGCATTTCGATGAATTAGGGCAGCATCTAGGCTCTCACTCCTAGGCACGCTTTGGGAGCTGTGAGCTGCAGGTGATAGAACCCTTTACCATTCATACCTTCCTCCAAGCATCTGTCCTTTAGAGACAACAATAAAACAGTGCTTGCTCCAGTGTGGTGCCTCTCAGCTGCTGCTGGCTATTCCCCTCTGTGCTCCTTCCTCTAAAGACTTCGCCACAGCACTTGGGAGAGTACTGCTGCCAAAGCAGGGCAACGAAACTCTGTTATTAGGGTGAGCATGCTCAAAATGACCACCTACCCCAACAAGCTGTTTTCTTCAGTTGTTGGTTTTTGCAGCACCCAGAAAGTTGTAGTTTGTGCCACCAGCAGCTAGTGCGGTCACTTAAACAGTTATTTCTAAAGCAGTGGCACAAACTGTTAAATTATCTAAAGCAAGCAAACCAGTGTTGTGTTTTTTTTCAAAGATTAGATAGAAGGAACAGGAAAAAGCTCTCTCCTGTCATTCTCTTCTTTTGTTTCTTGTTTTAATGTTTAATGAATATGTGATATTGTTTTAAGCTAGTCCTGATGGTCTTGTGAAGTTAATATTTAAAGCAGATGGCTGCAGTGCTTTAATAAGACGGTTGCTATAGAAACACAGTGCTGGGAAAGCAATAGTTTCTGTAGCACGTGGTCTCACTGAACATTTTAAAAGCTCTCAATTTCCATGTAGCAGGCCCAAAGAGGACTAACCAAGAAATGGAAAAGGAAGACAGTATGCCTGCATGGAGTATTTACTTCAGCTGGGTGCCTCTTAGAGCTAGCTGGACGGCTGACATTTTTGTGGCTTGCTAAAGAGCTGTTTGAAACAACAAGAAACATGAGAAGAGAGATAAGCAAAAATATTGATGGGGGAGGACTGTGGGCAGGAGACAGATCATTGCAGTTATCTCTCCTTTGGAAGGTGAATTGGACACAGACATTAACACAAACGAATTTAGAAGCACAAAACACCCACCAACAGTTCGCCAAAATACCCAAATATTTACTTTGCAATCCTCATGCTTTTTGTTTACTTCATCCTTGCATATGTAACCTTGCCTACCAACAATGTTGCAGCCTAAAACATGGAGGACTCATCCTGTACTTTCAGGATTTTGTTTCTTCATTGCTGCTTCTGGTTTTCTTTATTCTGCCAAAACTGTTTGAAACCAGAAAGTACCTAAATTCCTCTCTGTGTGCTGAAGAATCTTATGGGCTGTGATACAGACTTTAGAAATCTTTTAAAAAATGTTGATTTCATATATAGCTATGAATTTTCACTAGAGCAGGATATTTGGGAGGGAAAATGGCAGTCTTTGGGAAGGGATACTGCTTCTTCAGTGCAGAAGTGGACAGGAAAGTGTTGCCTCATGTGATCGTGGCTTTCCCTCAAGAAAAGTTAAGTAGTTTTCAGAAGTTGAGTGCATACACAGAGATACTGGTTGTAGAACCATGAAGCAAGGAAAGTGGCAAAGCAGTCATGAAAAGAAAAAAAAAAAAAGAAAAGTAAAAATACCATGGAAACATTGTAATCTGATGTAAAGATAGCGCTTGTGAGAAATAGCCATCCTTTAATAAAATCTGGCATCTTGTTGGTCTTGTGGTATAGCCAGCAATGGTGCTGACCTGGACTAGGTTCAGAGGGAACTGGAGACAGCTTGGTTATTTTCTTTGTTTCATCCTTTCTCTTTTTTCTTTCTGTTCTCCTAAACTCAGCAAATGTTTGTGCTTGTGTGGTTTTTGCTTCCCTCTGCACTTTAAAGCATCTTCTCTAACTTCACCTAATCTGGGTGGAAGGAAGGATGGGGAAGCAAGGAAGAAAGAAAAAAGAAGAAAAAGAAAAAAGCTGTGATAAGCACTCCAGTAATGGGGTTTTCCTCTATCCTGAGACTTAATTTGTTTCATCAGTACCTGTTTTTCTATGGTCATATCTGATTCCTCTATGGGCTTTTCCTGTGACTTAAAACTTTAGGAGGAGGAAAACCACATATGATCTAAAATACATCTCACTTTTCTACTTTGTCACCACAGTCCTCACCACCATCATCCTCTACACATAGCCAAAGTGCACCTTGCCTACTTTGTGCCCTCTTTTAATGTCCTTCCTTGGCAATGTTCAAACATTACTCTTCACTCCCCCTCACAGGGCTTGGTTGTGTTTTCCTCTCTTCCACTGAATAGCACTGCTTTGCAGGGGAGGCTGAACAAGCTGAGAAACTGGAGGGGTGTTTCCTGCCCTGCTTTTCATATCCTCTGCTTTGGTTTGGGATCACCGATAGTGCAGCAGTAGGGCTACAGACAAGTACTCTGATATCAAGCCCTTAGGTAATTCTTCAGTACAACATTCATGCTCCATGGATGAAGCAGCTCAACCTCAGACCTAATCCACATGCACTTACACTAAACACAGGCACAGAGCACAATAACAGACATAGTATCTCTGCCTCTATTTTCATAACAAGAATATTTTTAGGCATGACAGATATTATGAAGGAACTCTGCCCAGCTGCATTCAGGATGGATGTGGCATGCTATTTTAGGTTATTACATAGCAGTTCTCAAAAAAGAAAGTTTCATAGCAGGCGGCCAAATGTTGGCAGGGAAACCATTCCCTAGGCCACTGGGAGGAGGACCACGAGGGGAGCGGGTGATCCGGTGGCTTCACGTGGATATAGCATCAGTGGCCTCAGGAGGGCTTCCCCCATCCTGGAGCACCTGCTGCCAGACCCCGTGGCTGCTGCCCTGGGTAGGATTGCAGTCCCTGCTCTGAAAAGCATCTTGTCTTTTTCTCTCCCTTAACTGTAAACCTGATCAGGAGCATTTTTTCCACAGTGATGAGTTGATCTCACATACAGTTCCCTTGACTTCAGGGCAATCACATGCGGTTTGAACCGTGTCTGTGTAAGCAGCTCACAGTGTAGCCTTTTGAGGAGGAACAGATAACAGTAAGGGGAATCAAAAGCACATCACATTTCAGAGTCTGCTAGAAGGAAGCCCCTTGCACAGCTGAGGCCTGAAGACATTCCTGCAGTTCACAAGCAGCAGATGAATAATCATTGTCCTGCATAATTTGTTAATTGGTTGTAAACGCAAGTACTGGTGGAGGTGCAAACCTCAGGACCTGACTGGGTGAGACAATGTACTGTGGAGAAAATCCTTGCACCTTTGAGCTTCAAATACTGCTTTTGTGGTAAATACAAGAGACAGAAGAGGCACAGAGCTCTGTGTAGAAAGGTAACAAAACAAAAATAATCAGACTTAGCATGGCTTGCAGTTGTAACACACTGCCACTTGTCTGCTGTGTATGGGCTTATCACTCACTCTCACAAAAGCTGCAAGAAGTCCAATGATTGTAACCCCTGGGAGCACCAGTGTGTTGATTATCTCATAATGTTCTGCATGAGTGCCACGGAGCTGGAAACATTTGACGTTGGTGCAGTCATAACTAAACGTGATCCCATCGCAGTCAGCAGAGCTGTTTGTGGGATGAGCTCATCCCCTGTATGAGTAAGGGGCTCGTCACCCAGCCAGTAGCTGCTGTGGGAAACCTCTGTGGGCTAAGCTGAAAGCTGTTAAGAAGTGGTGGCATTTAAATGGCAGACACGGCAGTTCAAGAACACGGGGAATGAGAAACTCTGCTTCTAACATTTCCTGGCACATGACAATTTTGATAAGGGGATTACTCTAAACAAAATTCTCAGTCTCGAGTGCGTTCATTGCTTTAATTAGACCTAGCGTAGATGGAAATTTACAGTCTGCTTAAGCTTCTATTTAAATCTCTCTGCTGTTCCCTTTGCACACCTGTCTGAAATAAAGTTTGAGTGGAAAGAATAACCTCGTGGTACTCTTTCAGCTTCACTCTACCGGAGAGGTGCCTGTGTCTGGGTAAGCTGCTGGTATTTAGTATTTAGGACAATTTTTCTACTAGATGAGTGGCATCTGTGTGTCAAGCATGCCTTTGCGCGGGTGTAGTGGGCAGCCAAAGTAAGGGGCTATGTGAAAGCGCTGTAACCTCAGGAGCATGAAGACCATCCACTAACTAAGTTCCTTGAAGTTGCCATGATAATGTGCTACTGGTATATAATCCTGTGTCAGCTTTGTCTGCAAATTACATTTTCTCACATAGAAATACGCCACTGACTCTCTTGAAAACCACATATTTGAATGCTACAAGCTTTGAATGCTACTTCTGATAGGCAGGACCTGCCCTTGTAGTGAAAGTGTGAATATTGACTCCTTAACACAATTTCACATTGACTGCTAGTGTGGTTCATCACTTTGTCTAATCTTGAAAAACCCATATGCAATGGGGCTGGAGCTTTTAAACAAAGCTCCACCCTGCAGGGGTGAAATGAAAGGCCTGAGGTGGCAGCGGGCAGCTGGAGGAGCAGGGGGGGCTGTGTGACTGCACCACCACATCCCTGACTGAAGCAAGGGACTGCAGCCCACTGCTGCTGTCCTACATTGCAGGCAATGTGTACATGCTGACACTCCTTTTGTACATAAACTCCAAAAAAACCTTCTCACAAGAAGATGTAACCACATTAGAAGTCTCTTGAATCATACAAAAAAAAAAAAAAAAAAAAAGAAAACGAAATAAAAGAGCACACTCCTTAACCACCCCCACCACACTCCCTAAAAGCAGTGCTTTTTATGACTTAATTGTAAGCCCACAGGAGTGAATGAAGTAGATCTGCTTTCAGTGATCTTGGAGTCAAATCACTAAGTTTGATTAAGCAAGAGCTGCCTAAGCATACAGATATGACTTAGTTGGAAAGCTTTCTTTACAATCACATCAGAATTATACCTTCAGTGAGGAAAGCAAGCCCACCAAATTTCTGGATCAGTGTTTCTGATGATTTGTGTTCTATCAGCAAGCTGCCTTGGGTGCTGAGCGATAATCTCTTTTTCTCTGCTTGCTGACTTACCTTCCCCCTTCCTTTCCCCTTGTTTACTCTGTTCTTTTCCTATCAATACATGCCGCAGTACTGTACGTGCAGTTACATTACTGTTTATCTGATGGAGCTGAAAGCCTAGATCTTTCTCTATAACTTCTATGAGCCAAACTTTAAAAGCCTCTCCCTCTCCTCCCCCTCCCAGATCCCTTCAGGGGAGAAGCAATATGAACAAGAATACGCACAGATCTCTTGAGAATACAAATTATGTTCTGAACAGAAAGTTGGCTCATGCATGTCAATTACTTGTTATAAAGAATAAAACGTTCACCTATATTTAACCTTTAGAGGGAATGGAAAAAATAAAGTTATTGCTTTTTCTGTGCTATTTACTAAAGTGGCAACTGGCAGGAAGAACTGCAGAGGGAAAAAAAAGTTGCTTGGGAGGATTGTGGGAGAGTAATTCCAAGCAGGCAGCGAGGGAGAAAGTCTCACAGCGAAAGACAAAATTGATTTGTTGCCAGGGTGTGCAGCATGGGAAAAAGAGACATGCTCAGCAGTGGTGCTTAATTGTCCTTTTTATCCTCAGTGCACTTTTTGTAGCTAGGCAGAAAAAAAACCCAACCCAGTCCTGAGTCAACTAATGCAAATGTGCAAATACAGAGGAGTTTCAGCCTGCCTGTCCCAATGGCCACTTCAGCTCCTTTCTTATATGTGTTAACAAAATACCTGTAGTTTGGGTCACTAGGACATGGGCCATGGATTATTTGTTTCAGGAAGGCTTGTTTCTTGTACATCTGTTAGTTAATGTATTTTTAAAAATTCTTTTGTTTCATTTGAGGTTGTGTGTATTTGCTTACTGCAAACTTCTGCACTCTCCTGAGGGTTCTCGGTGTCTTCAGGAGAAGATTATATTGGCCTGTAGTAGCACAGCTGTAAATCTGCCACTCTAATTAGATAGAATTAGCATACTCAGTGACTTCAACATCTAGCAAGGTAATAATTAGGAGGAGACAGGGAATAAGAAATTGGTCAGTAATAAAAGCGTCATGTGCAAGGTAGTGAAATGCGGTGCCAAAAGAAATCAGATGAACAGACTTTTTTGTGGAGATGCATAAATGTGAGAACCCAAGCTTAACTTCTTTTTTTGCCCACTGCTCTTGAAAAACTGGACCCTATGCAGTCCTCCCCTCTGATCAAGTCAGTCTAGCTCCAGAGCACCAGGGACAGCAGGCAGTTCTTCACACCATTGTGCTGTCCTGCTATCCTGTAGACTCCCTCAAATGTAACTATTTAGAAATCCACTGCATTTTACCTAAAGTAAACCTCTTAGGGTATGCTATAAGCAAAAAGTGGGTTTTTTTTTCTTTCTTTTAATCTTTTTTTTTTTTTAATACACACAGCAGAATTATTATTTGCATAGACCTCTCTGGCTTCTGTGTACAGGTGTGGATTAATACCAGGAGCCAAATGCTTATCTGTGCATGGCACCTATCCACATGGGAAGCTGCCACGACAGTTGTTCAGCACCCAGGTGCTGGTCTGGTGATGTGCATGTGGCTCAGGAGGCACAAGAGGCAGCTTGGCCCCGAACTTGCGCAGACACACTGCTGAGAGCGGGAATGGTGGCTGTAATACTATCTGTGGTAGCTGTCAGGTGATGGGGATGTGGCTGGTGCTGCTTGGGTCTTAATACTGCTCTTGATTCCTGGCCACCCTCCAGAGGGGAACACAGAGCACTTGGTGCAGCCATCCAGCCAGACCCCCAGGGTATCGAGGGAGGCAGGCACTGCTGTAAGTCATTCCTGGTTTGTTTGGGGAGGGAGGTGTTAAACGAGGGCATTTCCTTCTTCGGGAAATGGGTACTTGCAATAGAAAGTTATTTTTAGTCCCTCTGCTTCAGGAGCTGATACACAGAGCCCTGACCTGCCTGCTGATAACACATTACCTCATTTGCAGCTCTGCTGCTGACGCGCACTCGCTGTGTCCTTGCCTGAACCTGGCAGGCCCCGTGTGGTGCGGTTGTCACAGCATTGTTTGAAGAATGGAACTGCGGCAATGAGGTTGCTACCTGCTCCAAGCAACACAGGAATCCAAGCAAACCCAGCGCAAATGTATCTTAGCCGTAGCAGGTTCATGTCTATGTTGGGCCAGAACTATCTGGAACCGTAGCCTTGTGCAGCATGGAAAAACCTTATTGCACTACTGCCATCGCTCAGGCCTCAAGCCCAAACTCTACAGATGTAAATCGGCACTGCTCTGCTGAAATCAGTGGAGCTACTCCATCCACAGCAGTGCGACATCTGCCCTCGGCTGCTCTGTCTCTTGCAAAACCACCAGACGTTCTGGCCAGAGCAAACAGGCTATCTCCGGCACGCCGCTTGCTTCCTTAGAAAGCTGGGCGCGGACGGCCAACAGGCTGCCTCCCTCTTGCACCAGTGCCAGCGGCTGCCTGTGCGGCACCGGGCCCATCCGTACACGGGCCGGCCGCTCCCCTCGGCGCTGCCCGGCTGCCTTTCCATGAATTGGCGCAGGGCCGCACGGCCGCGTGCTGATGGGCTAGAAGCCTCCCGCCGGGACCGCGCGTCACCCCGTGGCACGCTCAACATCCCTTGGCCTGCGGCCCACGGTCTGCAATTCCGAGTCAACACTCAGACGAGGCTCGTCACCCAGCTGACAGCATAGTGACCTTACTCTGTGACACAGATTTGGTTCCACGGGTCACAGGGAAGGTATCGGATAAGCCATTAGATCATTTTGAATGGGAATTTGTGCTAGTGATTAGAAATTAGCTCGGTGAGTGACATCATCCTAACCTCTTCTCCCGGGTCACCTGTATTTTCGGTCATGTCGTCACCAAAGACCTTTACATTGTCACATCTGTCACTGTTACTGTTAGTTCACACCACAGTAGTCTAGAATAGGTAATCCACAGAAAGCCAAATCTTATACTTTTGTTTGTGACATGGCGTTAAAAGAAAGGAAGCAGAAAGTCTTGCTTCTCCACAGTCTCCTTTCTTGGCTATATAAACTTTGTTTCACCTCTTGCTTGCTCTGTTCACTTTCTATAAGCTGTAAAGCGTCACTGCTTTATTTCGGAACTTGCTTTTGTAAGCTTTTTCTTCCACTGTGTCCATAACCTCTTTTTTCATATCTAACCTTCCCCACTGCACATTCTTGCTCATCTTTTCCTGCCCTCCTTAGAGATCCTTCCTTTCATCTTACTCCTTTTTCCCCATGGCCAAAGAAGACCAGACATTTGATATCTCTAATCTAATCAAGCACTGCATCTGTATCTGGACACGAGCAGCACTTTCCTCACTCAGTTCTTTGCAGCCCCACATGTTCTGTTCCTGTGACTGCTCATCTTCCCTTCACATCCGCCAAGCCTCTCTTTTCAGATCCTGTCACCAAATTTTGCAGCCACCTTCAACTGTTTCCAAAACAGTTCCCTTCTTAAATTAGAAATTAGGAAAGGACTTCCCCCAGCACACTTCCAGTTTCCGGGCCTTTTTGGTACAGAGGCTCTCCGGCCTTTCATTTTAACATGTTTGAAGTTATTCTGTGGGAAAAATTATTGCCCAGCACAAAATCATCATTGTGCAGCTGCACAGCTCAACCTGCATCAAGGCAACCCAGCATTTTTCTCAGCTGCAGCACCTCTCAGCGCTGTCTATTTCTGCAGCATTGCTCTGGGTGCATGTCTGATTTACCTTCCCTAAACCATCAGCTGCCAGAAAGCTGTCAATCTGAAGCACAGCCTTCCTGCCAGCACCACATGACAGCTGGTTGTAACTTCTTACCCTCTCGCCTGTCTCAATAACCTCAGACAGAGAGAATCTCCCTCCAACCCACTCCCGCTGCCTCCTGAGGAGTGCACCATGCAGTCCCTATCCACCCTACAGAGTCCAGGAGTTGATGGAAAAAACTATTCTCCAGGCTTGCTTAGGAATTATGCTTCCCTCTCCTCTTCACTCACAGCTCTTACAGACAGTGCTCCCTTGCTTCTCCCTCTGAGTTGCAGTTAAGCTTTCTGCCCTTTTGCACACTTTTCTTTCTTTTTTTTTTTTTGCACACTTCTTTCACCCATGAACATCATGGTCATCAGTGACCATTCTGCCTGCTGTCATTAACTACTACCACCATACATCCATCTGGGACTAGCAAAACATATTAAGCTGCTTGACTAGCAAAATGAAAGAAATGAATAGTAAGTGATGATACCATGCATATGTAGCCACGCATTCCCCACAAAGAGTCGGAGGCAGCCAGGTTTCAGCAGTGTGGCCGTCAGTGCTCCTACTGTTTGTGATGAGCGGAAGCCGGGTGGAGGAGGAAAGCCCTGTAAACATTCCCAGCAAGAGAATGGCTGATGCGTAACTTCACATGTAATGAAATGCCAGAGAATCCTCATGGGAGAGAGCCCTTGTGTGTGTTCCAGACATGGGAAAAGCTTCTGCTGAAACTTGCAGTCACCAAGGAAAAGCAAATCCCAAAAGATCCACAGGCTCCATGAGCTTTGCTGCCCTAAGAACCTGCTCGGAGAAAGTGTTGTGGAGCCCAAAGTGGGAGTGGTCACCATTCCATCCCGAATCACTCAGCATTTGCATTTAAACTCAGAAGGATGTAGTTCACAGTACTGTGTAGTGAAACTCAGAGTACAAGCGGCAGGAATGTGATTTCTGTGAATGCACAGGCTAGCAAGAGTTATTTATTTCTTAGATTAGTGTTGGGGACTGAGGCCCTCCAAGAGATTAAGGATGGGGACAGGTAGTGGTTCTGGAGGAGCCATCAGCCTCCCGGTGCACTGATATGCTGACCCTTGTGCACTTCAACTCTCTTCCAGTAACAAGTCTTTGTATAACCTTCTCACTGCAGAATAACCTATGTAATGGGAGATTTACAACAAAAGCATTTATTCTGTGGAGACAAACTGCGAGGTTCTGAGCACACAGTACATGGGGACATAGTATTCACACAGAGATAACTACCATAAAAGGGAAGAAAAATGACTTCAGATAATGCTCAAATGATTTAGAATAACCTATGCAAAGCTGGAGGGGGGAAGGAAAGCACATGTCTGAAGACATTTGGGAATATTCTGGCTTGAACACAGCGTCACGCTCACTAATACAGTGACTCACATTGCTATATATAGCTCCGTGTATCCCGAAGCCTGTCAAGGTGTCCTGAACAGTTTACATGAATCAAACCCCAACAAGTGAAGAGCGCTCCTTTCACTCCCTGCCCTCTCCTTACTCCAAACAAAAAGTAGTTAACCATTTCAGAGCAAGACAGGCTTCTGGGTGAGTAATCAAGTTATTCTGTCCTTGTGCACTGAGATCTGGCTGCCAGCATACGGAGATGTTTTCACATCAGGAAATGCAAGCCCTGCTTTTCCTTGTAACTCTGAAATGAGTCCCCCTGTGTAGTGAGGGAGGTCACTCCCTCACAACAGCACAGCTCCAGGTGTGTTTGCTATTGCCTGATCTGAGTCTGTAAGGCTGCTCCTGGCATCTGTCCACATATCACTGGGATCTCGTGGAGGTCAGCAGCAGTCCCACAAGTGGCAGAGGGGATGGCTGACCACATACCAGATGTGTTGGAGAGCTGGGTGCCGCGGTGTGGTGTGGCAGCGCTCAGTGCCTAGCAGGAGGGACCTGTTAGCATCTGGTCTGTGCCCGCCCAACCTGTGTGCCTGGCTCCTGGTGGATCGGGCCCTACGACTGTCCCTGCAGGGGCACTGAGAGGCTCAGCAGCTACTCCTGTAATTCTTGTACGTTTTTAATTATATTAACTACTGAAACACTCACAAATCCCCATGACCTGCATGGCTATGTGGTTAAACACTGTTTCATCTGCTCATCTCTTGAGCCCTGTATTGAGTTGTATTAAGGTTTCCCAAGCAGCTGCCAGGAAGAACAAAATCCAGCTGTTGCCTGATGAGCTCAGATCAGTGTGGAAATCGTTCTACTGCCAGTTGAGCCGTCACCTCGTTGTTGCTTTCTCCTCCTGCATTAGCTGGTTTTCCCCATTACACAACCTGCTTAGTCTTCCTGAATTGACGCTACTTCCATTCCTTGCATGTTTCCACGCTTACGCTGCAGTCGCCCATGATGTAATGAGGCACTGTGCCGGCCTGGCACCAGGCTGCTGCTTGCGGAGGCTGCGGAGCACAGTCACACAGCTGGGCAGCTGGACCGAGGGGTTCCCCAGCACAGACCCAGCTCTGTGCTGCCCTCAGCTCACTCAGCCGCTCTTCATCCGCACACTGAGTGTCCAGAGGACTTCAGGACAACAGAAGCAGGGCTTCTTCCTTGAGCATATTTCTTCCTTTTGTGCTATAATTCCAAGCTGGTGGGACCAGCCCACCTTTCCCCTTTCAAACTTCCTCTGGTTTCTATCTTCCTAGCACAGCAGGCTGCCATCAGGGTGTGGGGGAAGAACAGGACAGCCTCGCTGGTATTTTGTCAGACAGAACTGCTCCTGAAGCACTCTTTCCTTAGCGTGTTCTTTATTGTTGTCCATAAAATAATGAAAGGAAAAACGTGCCTAAGTTAACTTGTTGAAGGAAGGAAGCGGGGCAAGAGACTTGTTTTTAATTAGTCATTTTGTGAACATTTGTGCAAGGACGCAGACTGCTGCCAAACAGCATCTCAATTAGCACAGCCCCATGGGCAGACCTTGGCTGGAGCTGCAGCTTTCAGCCGTGACAGGGGGAGAAGGCAGAGGGAGGATTTGTTTACTGTTGTTTGCTGCCTGCTCCTGCCGGGAGAGGGGACTGGGCCAGTGGGCGCTGTCTGACTGGAAACACTGACCACCAGTTCAGTAACCCTGGGACCCTGGCTGGGACTCTGCCGGGCACAGAGCTGCTTGTAGCGCTGTGCTCATGGGCAAGAGCCAGTAGGGCAAGGAAGGATCCAGGAAAGTGCCAGGGCACCACAAAAATGCACACAAAAGCATTTTTTGTCACTCTGCTTTTTCTTTGCAAAGCCCATTGCATGTGTCAAGTTCCCCGAAGTCCAGTGGGTTATTTTTGAAGGAGGGGGCTAATGGGAGGAATTGGGAGAAAGAAATAGTTTTTCCTCTACAATAAAAAAAATGAAGAGCTGAGGGGGAATACTTTTCCTGCTGAAAAACAGATCTGCACCCAGGCTTCAAAGAGCACAGGACGGTTTAACACTGGCAGGTTTCAGCCTTTTAGTCAGGCAGCAATCAGGAGCTGTGCATCGCGGGAACTCCCTGAGGAGCACGGCAGCAGTTCCCAGCACGCTAATTGTCGCGTAAGGCACCCGGTAGCTTCTGCTGGGGGGCAGGGGGAGGCAGCGAGGAGATTAAAATGACGATTCAATCAGCAGGCTCACAGAAATCTGCCTAGTGACAACTCTCTTTTTTTTTAAAGACTCAGGCTCTGTGCTGTAGTTACAAAGGAGGACTCTTAATTAAAATTAGCAGGCAGATGAAGCTTTTGAATGGGCATCTTTCAATTCTTTTCAGCTCACAGTAAACCCTCTTCTCCTTTTCTGTCCTTTCTCACAGCTAGCAGCTTAGGTTTGCTTCAACAGTTTCACTTGTCCATTTTCTTTCCGTCACAAAAAAATTCCCTTAAATTATACTCTCTCTGGGATGTGATGCAAATAACTCACATTTCTATGATTCCTTTCAGCTACAAGCTATTTAAGAGGCAGCTCTGCTTCTTATCAGCCTGTGAGATTGCCTATGTATCGCTCGCTATTCCCTGGCTACAGCCCACAGGACAGGACAGAAGCAAGCCAAGGGTCTGCACCAACATCAGCCTTTGCTGGGTTGCACGTGGTTTATTTGCAAGTTTATCAGATCAGAAACAGGAATCTTGTACAGTTCTGGGTCCAGCTGCTTCTGTTTCTGACACCTGTTGACAGTTTGGGATAAAATTTCCTGCTCTGAGAGAGGCAAGCAAGAACTCAGACTGTGCAGATCATACAGCACAAACTAGTGCTTGGGCATTTCTGTATATGGATATATATGCATCTACGCATGCAAAATTCTACTCTTAGTTGCAAAAACCATGTCAGACTGCATGAATTCATGCTATTGCTGTATAAATAAGGCTAATTAACAACTTAATTTGTGCTTTCTCTCTTGTCTATCCCATTAATTGTGCATGAGAGCAGGAAATGCCCATTGCCTGCTTTCTCCAGAGAAATGACACGGGTTTGTTGTTTTTTTTTTCCACTGTGTCACATCCTGAAACCACATTGTCCTAGCAGAGAAGACAACAAAGAAAGCACGTATTGCTGAGCTACTGGCAGCACTTAAAGAACAAACCAACAGAACTCAGTTCTGATGGTGACCATCGTATGATTGAGCAGAGCACAAAGCCAGGTAACTTGGCATTAGGTCTGCAACATTCCTGGCATTTGGAACAGCTTTGGGTTCAGCAACTCGCCATGTGTGTCCTCTGCCAGGCATAGCAAGCTGGCTTGCTTCATTTCTTGCTAGGATTTGAAATTAAAGTGTATATTCAAAGCAGATGGGGATGTTTCTGCAGCAACTGAATAGAAATACACAGAAATGAAGACAACTCCCTCCCAGCAAAGTCAGCGATCGGCTCACTCGGACAAAGGCCCATTCTTCTGCAAGCACATAACATTATCTCTGGTGACCATCTGAATTTATGGACTATCGGGGCATTCGGTGCAGTGCCAGGAGCCCCGAGGTCAGCAGCACAGTGCTGCTGGCAGTGCACCCTATGGGAGGAACAGGGTGACCTCCCTTCAGGAACTCCCTGAGCACTTGTTTTCCATACAAATAAAAGAGAAAGCAAAACAACAACAACAAACGATATCAGCAAACCAGCGAATGACTTCCTAGATGGCCTCTGAGGCATCCAGCCCAACCTGCCCTGCACTGGAGCTGCCCAGCACAGCCTGGATTAAGGCTGGTGAGCACCGAGGGCTGCTCAGCCCGTCCCTCTCCTGCGCTGACCTTGCAGAGGGAATCCCTCCCTCTTTTATCCTCAGATAAACTCCTGTTGGCCGCACTCAGAATAACTGTGCCATCTCTCAGGCATGGTGTGCCTGCAGCTGTCACGCAGCGGTGCGGAGCGCTTTGTTTGCAGCGGGGAGCTGCAAGTCATTACCTGCCTGCAGCAGGATCTATTCAGGGCATTGGTGCCTCTGAGGGATTTCTCAGCCCAGGCGTGGAAAGTTTCCTACATTTGCATTTTTCTTCTCTGTTAAATGAACATTTCATTGGATTATTAGAAAAAAAACACCCCATTCTTTCCCTAGAACAGAAGTTTCAATCTGAACGCTGATCTCTGCCACTTCACCCTTGGTGAGCATATTTTCCTTGTCTGGACTTTGGATCCCCTCACAGTTATCTCTTTTCAGAGTTTTTTCAGTGCAATTGGTCTCAGCAGTGATACTGTGCATTTTCTCCTTCCCCTGGAAAACATCTCCCCCAAATGGTTTCTGGCTGTTCCTTCCCTCCCTCCTTAAATAACTCACCTTTTAGGAAAACACAGCTCCCTCCCCTTGTGATACTATCCTAATTTCCTCAGTGCACAGCAAGAACAAGAATTTCTACTTCTTGAGAAGACACCCATACACTCAAGGAGTGAAAAGCACAGAATCATAGAATCACCAAGGTTGGGAAAGACTTCCAGGATCATCCAGTCCAACTGTTCACCCATATTTCTACGCTAAGCATGTTTAGAAGTCTAAACATTTCCTTAACGTTTCTCCAGGCAAGTGACTGCACCACCTCCCTGGGCAGCCCCTCAAGGTCAGCTGTGAAAAAGATTCTGTGTTTTCTGCAACTCCTGTACCGATCTAGAAGGATTCCTGCTTTCTGTCTGAACTGAGCACCAATACAGGGCTTACCTTTGTAAAAACAAGTGTGCTGCTCCACTTGCATAGCCTGCTACTGAAGTTACTGCTTTTCATTATGACAGATGTTTCTGTTGCTACATTTCTAAGACGCTATAGCTACAAAATAATCCCTCTCCCTCACCCCCAAAAGACGGTCAGGATTACGTTTTTAACATTCATAAGAACAAACGGAAAATGCATACAGAAGTTTTGCTGCAGGACAAACAGTATGAGCACAAGATTTGCCTACATTTTCTCCCTTCCTCAGCAGCTCTCAATGTTGAAATGAAAACAATAAAATCAACTGCGAGAACTGCCGAACTGAGAAGAGAGATCTCTGCCCTTCCACTGCTGATTTGGTTTCCAGCTATAAAGCATTCTGCAGTTCTGCTCATAAGACAGACCAACTGTGGTCTGCAGTTGTGTGAGATATGAAAATGCAGACTTATGGCTTTGGGGTGTCCTGTAGGAGTAGCCCTTTTATAGAAGACTTTGCAGTGCCAAATCCTTGGGTGCTGAATCCTTACATGCAGCGAGGCAGCCACAGATCCATGGGTGGATTTGGGAATACATGTTCAGGAGTACCATTGTACAGGACGTGAGACTGCAATGTAGCCATGTGGTGCATGTTAGTTTTAAACGAAGAAATGTACAACATCTAATCTGCCATATGTCATGACTCCAACTATGCTTCGTGCCGTGACTAAAACATAACAAGTGAGAGAACTGTGCAGCTCTTCCCAGCAGGAGATCTGTGTGACAGCACGGCTTTGTCAAATGCACTTTCCAGTTAGGGTTGAAAGAGAGGATTGATCTTTGCTCTTTGGACAGGTCAGGTATGTAATACTATACATCATTTTTTCTTCAGTCAGAAATTACAAGTTTATTTTTTCCCCTTTGAGAAGATGTGAAATATAGAAAATTGACCTTGAAATTAAATGTTTACAAGAAAGAAAGAAAGAAAGAAAGAAAGAAAGAAAGAAAGAAAGAAAGAAGCTCACAGAAGAGTTTCCCTTCAAGCAAAGAACACAAAGAATGCAAATAAACATCATCATGCAAAGAAGGGCTCAGTATTACAAAAGAAGAGCACAGTGGGAGTTACTGAGGCATGACCAATATGAAAAATACCACCACAGCCTACTTTTCCTGTTATGGAAAGCAGCACCTCTAAGTTACTAGAGTCTGTAATGCTGCTGGGTAAAATCTTGCCTCTGGTTTAGCCAATAGGAGCTTTCCTGACCACAGCAACAGATGCTACATTTTATGGCCTGCTTTTCCGTGTACGCATAAGTGATAGCATAAATAGCGCAGCAAATCACTTTGCACTTATTTAAGTAGCTGTGTGTTATGTGAAAGCTACTTAAATCTAAATCTAAAACAATGGCAAGGCCACAAATGAAGTACAAAGGGTTAACAGGAGCTGTTACAGCTGCCCCCAGTCAGACTATCAAATATCCACTAAAATCTGAAGTCAGCAAAGTTCATTTGACACTGAGAAGTGTAGCTATTTCTTCTGCAATCTCTATGACTAGCTCATCCCTGAATTTTTGGTCAGGAGAAAATCCTACATGCTGTGCTACATGCTGTATGCTTTCCCATGCAGAGCTGCACACAGTCTGTGGGCACTGCCTTATGCATGCCCGAGCTGCAGTTTGGGCAGGCAGTTGCACAGTCTCTGCTTCACATGCTGGGCCATCCATCTGTTTTAGATATGTAGAATGAGAACCATGCAGGTATAGACTCTCTTCATGCCTCCCCAGATGCCCAGAGGGGCACTAACATTTAGCAGATTTTGTTCTCCAAATGCTGGGTTTTCTCAGCATCATTGGTGGTGACCTGTATAAGCAAAATGATTGGCTAGGGCTGGTGCCTGCCCCGTTCCAGCTGCAATGCAAACAAAGGCTAAGTGTGGTCACGTGCGACCGCAGCATCCCAGTGATCCCGGGCTCTCCAGGGACAGCCAGCCCCAGAGCAGTGCCTTCAGAAATCCTGCAGCTGGTACCTGGGGTCAAACAGCACATCTCACAAAATCACTGTGTGGCTTGGATTGGAAAGGACCTCAAGGATCATCAAGTTTCAACTCGCCTGCCATAGACAGGGCTGCAGCTGCTAGATGGAGTAAACGTGGAGTTGGTCTGCACTGGAAGATTGGGAGGGTCATGTGGGAGAGTTCCTCTGAAGATTGATTGGGATCAAAGTATTTCAATTACTTGAAAATGACTGCTGTAGTTGCAAAGCAAGAGCTTAAACTTTCAATTAAGAAGGGAGGCTTTTCTCATCAGCTGTCTCTGCAGGAATTAGCTGGATTCTCCTGCCTTCCTTGGGCCTTTGAATTGCTATTAACATTCTAAGCAGTAGACAAACAGAGAGCATAGAAATAAAATCCTGTGATCGTTTCATCCAGAACTTCATTACAGTCCTCCTCTGACTCCTTGTTACTGACAGTGTTCTTCTGTAAGCGTCCCTTTGCTGGTTTTCAAAGGAAAGCTTTTTATAACACATAAAAACAGCATCAGCTGTTAGTTTCACCCCTAGTCCCAGGTACTTGCTGTTTCCCAGTTTACATCATTTCCTGTGGCTGCTTGTCCCAGGGAGGCCGGCCAGAATGGGAGCTATGCACCAAAGGGATACCTGGGCTGGGTCACACAGCCAGCCTCAGTCCTCTCAGTCCCAGGACTATTTTCATATTCTGCTTCAAGCTGCAGGTTCTCATTTTTGTGCTGCCTTACTTCAGCTTCGGCTTCCTGCAGCCCCGTGGAGCACATTCTCCCATCCCCATCCACTTCCTTCTGCTAACCTTGTCACAGAAAACCTCTCACAAAACCTCTCCTTCTTCCTTGCTGCTATCTTAAGTCCACCAAACTTTCCTCCAACACAAACACAGTAGACTGAGAGTTATTACTGCTGACCAGATATTTTAATCTTTTTTAGCTGTTTCCTTGTAATCCTGATCAGGCTTTTCAGCATTCGACAGATGTGAGCTCTATCCAATGGATCTCTTGTAAAACAGAATGCAAATCCCTTCCCACCATCTGAAGTAACAACAGTGCTTATCAACATCTAATTATCTAATAGCCAGTTTGGTCAAACCAGGTTTAAAACAGTAACATCAAAGAACACCTCTTAGTCTATCGTGGAGATGTTGCTCTTCTGCAAAGCCGCTCATCTTGTTGTAAAGCAATCCCTCAGCCATCAGCCCTCAGTACTAGGCTGCTTCTAGAAGGATCTCAGTGTCCTGAACTCACTGGCAGTAGCACTGCTCAAGTTAAAGTGGTCTGGTTTTCTGTCTTAGCTTTTTGCTGATTTCTGAGTATCCTGTTTTACAATAGCCTCCTTCAGGCAATGGAGGCCAAAGCAAAATTTAATCTTGAGAGTGTATAACAAAAGAAATCAGCCTGAGTTATCAGAAGATCATTAAGTAGTAGCAGCTGTTTTGAGACGTTGAATATTTTCAATGAGGCCAGAAGAGCTAAGGCACAGTCTCATATTTTAAGCTGCCCAGTTAGACTGTGGTGTGTGAAGGATGGGACGCAGAAGGACAAACAAGTATTTTAACTGGAGCAGCCAGTGTTCTGGTCGTACAAGTCACTCGTCCAGGTTTTCCTGCAATCTCATTTTTAATTCTAACTGTAGGTGCAACTAACATTCCAAGACATTAGGGACTTGTGGGAATGGGTCCTTCTGTGGAGGTGTATATCTAAACAGCAAATACAGGCACCAGACCTCAGCATGCTTGCCACTCTTCTGAGGAACAGCAAAGATTTAAAATGCTTCTATTAATTTTCACTGTCTGTAGTGAAGATATTTACTTTAGCTGAAAAAAGTTCCAAGCTACAATTAATGAGTTCCATTCAAAGTAGTCCAGTATCTCAGATCTGTATTCCCAGCTTTCTAAAAGAGGCCAAGCATGCACTGTACCGTAGTGAGCTCTTTGCCCACCCTGCTGCTTTGTGCAGTAAAAGCATGGCTATGTTATGGATGGACAATAATCAATTAGTGAAATGCTATCTCGTGACTGGGAATATGAGGCAGGCTTTGCGGGAACTGACAGCCCTTCCTTTAACTTATCTGTTCCTCTGTAGCTCTCCGTATCCCCAAATATCAAAGGTCTTTCATTAGTCTCAAACTCTCTCAAGCTTGCTTGGCTACTGGGTACCTTGGAAGCCCATGAACTGATTGGAGCCGACAGTAGCTGATGGCAAGTCGCCAGAATGAAGAACGACCAACTGTTTTCAAAGCTTTGAAAATATTTGAAAAGGAACGACAGGGAGAGGAGTGTTGAAGTTCCCTATAGGACTGTTCAAATACCGCTCTTCCAAGCGTCGGCTGCGTGTATCTGAAAGTCTTAACAACAGTTAAAACACAATCTGCTGGGTTTTTTCCCTCTCTTTCAGCTTGGCGGCAGAGAATTTTCTGTCTCTTCATGTTGCATCTTGCCATAAAGAGGAAAATTTAAGCAGGAGAAAGAATGTGCTTTGAATTATTGGAAATTAAAGGAAAGTAGGAACAGCAGCTCATTCTGGCACTCCAGCCCTTTCTCTGTATAATCTCAAATTTTTATACAATCCTATAAGCTGGTAGAAGGGGGAAGCCTTCATGGTAGAACTCTGTTTTTAGACAGGAATCCTGCTTGTGAAATCTCAACTAGCTCCTGGCTTCCAATATCCCTGAAGCACAGGAGCGACATTCGACAGAAAGGCAAATGCAGTAGGCCTCCCTGCAGTAAGCCTTCTTCTCCAGGAGCTCTCTAAATGCTTCTTGCCACAAAACGAAGTTACTTGCGTACTGTCCATTGACTTTTGAATGTTAAGGAGCTTCTAATGGCTATAGATAAAATACGAGTTCTGTGGAAATGAGGATATAGCAGTACAAGAAGGAACTCTCAAGCTGCCCTGGTTTTATGCAAGAACAAACTAGAGCCCATAATTTGATCCCCACGACAGATTAGTAGCAGCCTTGTAAAGAAAAAACTAAAAACTCTTTCTAAATATTAGAAAGAAAAAATTAGAATGATGTGGTGCAGGGGTGGAATTACTGTAGCCAGGAAGGCAACTACAGAAAATCTGTTTTCCGGGCCAGCCTGGAGATGCTAGGCTCTAATTCCTTGACTACTACTGGCATGGCATGCAGCGGGTGTCTCTTGCCTTACAATTTGTTTGGGCCCCAGGCTATTTTATCTAAGATTGGTTGATGATCAAGTTCTTTCCAAACTAGCCTGTTGAGTATTCAAAAGCAAAGCTCCATCCCACCTCTCCATCTCCAGCCCACAACCAAACAGGATGATGGCTGTATCCATGCCAGGCATTTGCATGTTCAGAGCCATGGAAAGGCAGCGCCAACTCCCATGTTTCTCTCCCAGAGCTGAGCTTTTATCAGGGTGAGATTTTCCACTGCACCCAGGTCATCAGCTGGCTACAGTCATGAAAAACACCTTGCCTTTCATCTCTTGTACATCTGGAGACGCAACTGTAGCTGTTTTCCCTGATGTAGATTTCAGCATGATAATCCACACCATTGTTGCCTGGAGATTGCAGTAACCCACATGAAAACTTCTCCTGAAGACCACACACAAATGCAGAGAGAAGCTGAATGGCAACTGTAGCTCCAGGCAGCATCTTCTAATAGACCTCTAAAAATGCATAAGATTCTTATCTTCTGTGGTGCCTCAGCAGCAGTGTAAATCAGGAGAGATGTTTGTGCCAGTAGTTTCTGGACTGTAATGTACTGAAGTCAGAGGCTTCAAGGAAGGTCTTTAAAAGTCTTCAAGGAAACAGCCTCTGCTGTAAGGTAGTGCTTGAAATAATGAATTGGCTTTGTTGATTTCAATGAAATTTACACCATCCCTCTCATGCTGAGGGAATAAAACTGAGACTTTAATTGTTGAGGGAGAGCCAAGCTAATTCACACTGGGTTTTAAATGGTCTACAGGCTTGTATTATAGCTGCTTATATATCAGATGTCTTCAGCTAGGGAAAGTGTAGCAAAATGTAGTATGTGCATGAGCACTCCAAAGAACAGACCCTCGCATTTTGCTGCATGACCTTGGCGCGTCTGGTCGGGGAACAACTGCTGTGCACAGAGATGCAGTTGGGCAGGAGATGAAATGGCACAAACTGGGCTGTTTGTTCTGATTGAAGGGGGAGCATTGATAAGCCTTCAGTGGCACAGGGAAAACAGCCATAGCACAGGAAGAAAAACTGTCCTGCAAGTCACTGATAGACAGAAAGAGAGTTTGAGTTTGTTTTAAATGAGAGAAGCTCTCTAATACATAAGGTCAACGAAACACTGTGTGTAACTGGGTTATCAAGGAATCTGCATCGTTTGAGACCTCTGAGAACACGCTGGGTTGGGCTAAAACAGGTCTGGCCGGTGTTGTCTAGGATGGAGGAACCGGGCACTTATCTCCTGAAGCTCCTCACAAACCTACTTCTCCCATATGCTTATGAGTCATTGGTTTGCGTATCATACAAGGCACAGACAAAGTGGGAAGAAAACATTACATGTGGGCAAGAAAACTCAGTTTCCAATCTAATCACACAGTGATTAAAACAGCACAAGATCCTCCCAAAACATGTACCCTTGTTTTGGCTCGATTCCTCAGTCATCTCCATCTGGAAGCAAAGCCTCAGGTGAAGCAGGAGCCCAGGAGCACCCACATGCAGCATCTTACAGATGGACACGCCAACATCTCGTGGCTCTCTGCCCAGGGATTCCCAGCACTGGCCTTTGGCACACTGGAGTAAAAGAGGAATGTGCTTGGAGTTACAGGCTGCCACAAGCGAGGCCAGCAAAAGGGATGAATGCTATGCTTCGTCACCTGAGGGCATCTGCTGGAGCAGTGCTTGGAGGAACTGGCCCCAGTATGGTCACTACACTCTCCCTGGCCACAGCCTCCTCTCAGCATGGCCTTCACCTCCAACTTTTGGAGGAAAACTTTAAGATAACTGTACTTCAAGTGATCTTTAAGGGTCCCTTCCAAATCCAAGGATTCTTTAATTGTGTGATTCATCCAAAGTTCCGTTTTCAGCAAAACCAGGAGACCCAACTGGATTTCCTGATTGAAGTTCAAAGGATGATGGAAAGCAGAGCTGTGTAAACGGGTTTTCTGAGGATGCTGCTGCCTACAACACTTTTTTCTCTCCTATTGCTTTTCTTTTCCCCAGATGCCAAACAGGACCATTTCTGTTCCCGTTTTCCATTGTCACTGACACACCACAATGAAATACTGAAATCTGTAGAAGGTCTTCAAGTCTATCAGTGTTTTTTCTTTTGGATCCTTACTTCTTTGTAGAAAGGGGTGAAGAAAGCCAAGAACATCTCACCCATTGCTTCTAGTTTCCAAGGAGGATGCACTATTTAGCAGGGCTGTGATGAAATCATTACAGAGAATCAACCTTCAGCTGCTGTCAGGAAGCGATCAACTAAAGAAATCCATGCTACATCCAGGTCTGAAGCCAGATGGACAAAGATCACAGAAACTGGAAGATACCGATGACGCTGACCTCTCAGTAACCTTCCCTAAATGGCAGGTTGATAACATCAAGTGTGTCTTGAAGAGCCACCAACACTTGCTTATTTTGGCAAGCTCTCATGCTCGCAGAGGCACGCTGCACTGCAGAACTCGGCCAGAGCAGCATCAGCACTTAGCTATTGCTTTTGGATAGTTGATATTCTTTAGCCACAAGTATCAGCATTACCACTTGACACATGGGGTAGCTAAAGAACCCAAGAGAAAATCATCTCTTGCATTCTACCATGTTTCAAGAAACAAATTCAGTGCCTATATACTTGATAACTTGCCAGCCATAGCCTGACATGCCTAAAACTAGCACAACTGAAAAAGGGGGAAAAAAAGAGACTTTGCTTTACTTTCTTACCCCAACATTTTTCTTGATATTGAATGGAAACACCTCACTTTGAGCATGCTTACTTGAGCATCCCCAGCTTTGTGGTGCGATGTGATGGTCTGCCAGCACACACCAATCGTATACACCAGATCTAAACCACAGAAACATGGTTCCAGCCAGCAAGAACAAGAGGAGGTAGCAGCCTTGACCTGGTTCTTGCAGCAGGAAGGTCCTTTTGTATCTTACACCCAGCCTGCTCCTGAAGATCAGGCTTTTGGGAAACAGTTCCCATCTAGTGATAGTGAGTTGGCATAGCAAGTGAGCACTGCATGTTTCTGTTAGAAGCACTGCCTGTTACGATCAGGTGCAAAGCCTGTCTGAAGTATTAATGAGAAAAAATAGGAACTGGAGCACTATGTGAGGTGACATCATAATTCCTGTTTACTCGCATCTCATATTCCTGAATTCATTCCCTTCACATAACTGTTTTTTTTCTACCCATACTGTAGAGGCATTTAATTGTCACTCTCCTTGATTTTATGCAATTGTCAGGGAGTGCAGTTTTTCATGCCTGTGTGGGTATTATGCAGTATCCAGTCTTGGTGATGGGCATATAATAGGGCAGGGGGAAATCACTGTGCAGACCAGTTTAGCTTTACTCTCTTGCCCTGTTTTAAGGTCAAAAATCAAACTGATTCAAGTGCTTCTGCATTAGATCATTGCACCACTGAAATGCAAGTGCTGGTGTCAATAAATTGAAGAGGGTTAGCACTAGTTGGTTTAAAAATGCATGAATTATGAGGCTTCTGGCTTGGATAAGATTTAATGAATTATTAATCCTCATATTTCACAAATCCCATGCCCTTCATTCCCTTATGTCTGTTTATATCTATATTCACCAGTCACCATTTCCCCTGTAAATTAAGGATAAATTAACTATAAATGAGGTAACAAATTTTTACCATCCCACATTTTCTTTCCTGTTTGACACAGATTATTCATATATCTAAATACCAGAGAAAACAATTACATTCATGTAATATGACCTGCAGAATGCAGTAACAGAGCCTCATCCAGTAGTTTCTAGATTAACCCCATAACTGCTACATAAATCTACAGTGAGAAAACAAGATGTATATTCATTTTAGAAAGAAATGTAATCTCAACTCAAAGGCTTGAAATGACAATGAACGCGCTGAATCCTTAGGCAAGTATTTTTCCAAAGCATTTTTAATGCATTGTATAAATACACCATCCAAATGAAGAGACAGCTGAACGCGGGGCAGAAGGACCCCAGTGTCAGCCACAGAGCGCAGCCCACAACAGGCTGCCTTTGTCCCACTGGGGCCTCAACGTCTGTGTTGAGGTTGCACTGCATTCCTCTGCTGCCACATTGCAATGGGAAAGCACTGGTGCTGGTAGGGAGGACAGCAAATTCTTAGGGAACACCTTCTTCACAGGCCAACATGGCATCTGGGTTTTATGGCAGAGGATTTATTACAAACTACCAGCAGTGGTGGCTTGGGAAGAAGGTGTTCTGTGAAGGACAAAGCCCCGGAGTGTGGGCAAGTGGGCGTTCCTGGTCTTGCCTTCCACATTGGTCTCCATGGGGAATCTTGTTTTGCTTCTCAGTCTATAAGCACAGTGCACCATAAATGCAAAACATACACAAAACTCATTAAACTACATAAACTACACAGTTTCCATACATGCAACAGTAATAATGAAAATGTCTCCCTAATAAGAAATCTGGATGTGTTGCATCACATCCAGGGATCTGAGTTAATGGCACATTGTTCCTCCTCTAGTGACCTTTGTTGCTCACTTACAAGTACTAACCCAAAGTACAGCTGAAGTAACTGCTAATTAACAAGGCCAGAGGAAAATGACACGTCATAACATCCACACAGCTATAAATCATGGGGCTGAGCATCACAACCCCTTACACATCCAGAATTAGAAAGAAAAAATTCGGCTGTCAAGATAACTAGAAGCAATATTGCATGTATACAAGTACAGAAATTTTCAGTTTTTAGTGCTGAAGTTTTTACAGGGTTTTGCCTGCAGTCTAATGGATTGTACTTGGGCTGGTACAGAGGGAGGTGATGGAGTTGTTGTCCCTGGCAGTGTTCAAGAGGCATCTGGATGAGGAGCTATGAGATATGGGTTAGTAGCTTGTGGTAGCAGTGGTAATGAGAGGACAGTTGGACTAGATGATCTTGTAGGTTCTTTCCAACCTTGTGATTCTGTGATTCTACGATTCTATGATTTATTTCTCAGCAAGCATCAGGGCTGAATTTGGGGTTACAGGCTCCTCAGAGTTAAAACCTGAGGCATATCCTATTTGTCTGCCAACTGAGCTTTTTGATATTGCTGTTTGTATGAGTGGTTGTATGTAGGAAGCACTCTGCTTATGCCTTTTCTCAAGTTTTCATTCATTCATTCTCAAATTAGGGGAAAAAAACCAAAACTCTATGCTTCAGAAGCTTTTCCACTCAGCATTTCAAGCTTTAGACCTCTTTGCCAACAGCGTGAGCTTCTCAGGAGGGAAGTAATTGTACAGCAGGGTATAGCAATACATAGCAAATTAAGCCAGAAGTGAAGCCAACTGTTGTACCCAGATGACAAGAGCAAGAGGGTGTAATGAGAAAGTATTAAACTGCACTTTAGCAAGACACAAAGGTAAATTCACTTCCCTTGTGTATTCCTGCCCGGCTGTGTGGAATTCTGTGCTGCCCTGCAGCACCTCTTTGTCCATTCGATCAACTGAGCTGCTTTGCATTCACAGACTCCCGAGGTATGGGCACTATTCAAAACGAGGTACGAATCTCTCAATCTGGTTTAAAGTAAAGATTTTCCAGGAAAGAAAATCAATGTAGCTATGAGTACTTCTGTTGCCACGTGGATAACAGCACCTTACACAGCTTTTCTGTTTTGATGTATTGATAGAGGTAGCAGGAATATACCAAAGTTGCCCATAAACCAAAGAAATCTCTAACTCTCTTTCAGTGCCTGGTTTCCAATTTGCACCCCATATGTGGGGAGAAATAAATGTATGTACGTGGCTTGTATTTGAGAAAGTCAAGCAGCAGTGGACTGAATTATAACCTGAATGCATATCGGTGGAATGAGATGCTGATCCATTTGCACAGTAATGTGCTATATTTAAGTCACGCATCGTGGCATCTTCAAAGAGGCCAGTCATAATTATGATGGATTAGACTGCAGAGTCAGTCCTAGATGCAGTAATTGTTTCACAGATGCTGCTGATGTGACTTGAATTTCTAATGAATTATAGCTGAGGAAGAATACGTATTGCTGCTAAATGGTCTGAATAAAGTACAGTTATGGGAAGAGAGAAATGCCTAACTGCTGCGCTTAGGGAAAAGCAGGTTTCCTTGGAGGGGCAAGACCTGTCACCCACACCAATCGTGAGGTGCAAAGAGCTCGTATGCGTGCAGAGACTTTGTAAGGACCCCAGGCCTGCTGAGCAGCAGCACCAAGACATCTTCACAGTGCCCTAGGTAAAACCAGTAAGAAAGGCCCAGCTGCCACGTGCCAGTTTTAGATTACAAATAATTGCTGTGATCTGTAACTGCTTGAGCAAGAATTGCACTAAGATGCAGTTTGAGAGGGTTGTGAATAATGCAGACAGAGGACAAAGCGTAACAACCCTAACTGCGCTTCAAGGAACATAAATGTAGCATTTTTCAATCCATGAATTAACTTCCTATTTTGAAGAACCAAGTACTTATGTTGTCTTTTGCAATGCCTAAGACAATCCCTTCTATGCTGGAGACGAGCAGAACTCAGGGGAATGGGTTGGCTCACACTGTGAGGCTTTTGCCAACACTGGGAATGATTATCCTTGCCACCTAGGGAAAATAATGTTGTGGGTTTTAGGGACGGCACGCATCTCAGACTACCTTTTGAAGCACAGATGCACTCCTTGAGGGCATCAGAGCAGTCAGGCAGCCCCTGCTTGTAAGCAAAAGGTGGGCTTACCTGTGCATAAGGAGCTGAGAAGAAAGATTGTCTGGGAACATTTAGGGAGAATTAAGCTGTAAACCATACAATACACTAGAACACAACAAGCTAGACTAAAAAAAGAAACAAATTTTGTTTCTTTTCTAAAAAAGAAACAAATATTTTAGAAACAGTTTGACAGCATGGTGTTAATTACCATGGTTCCTTTTATTTCATTTCATACTTGTGCAGTAGAGCAGCTTACACACTCGTGTCTGAGCTGCAGGTCAGCTGCAGTTCCTACGTATGAAAGGTGTGAAGGCAAAGAATGGTTTTCAGATTAGGCTGACGTTTTATTTTTGAGATAGTGTGGGAGCGTAATTCTGCTGCCTCGCCTGGAATGACACATCAAAGGGATCCTTTTCTGCGCTGCTTTCCCCGGGAAAGAGGCAAGGGCTCATGTCTCAGGGTACTTTAAAGCTAGCTGGGGAGATATACTGGAATATATGTAGAAGGGAAGAAAAATGCCTTACCTTGTCAAGAAAATAGAGAAGACGGTCAAATATTCCATCTTCTGCTTCAAAAACTCTTTTTTTAAGTACTGTTATTTGCCGAGAGGACCTCTTTACTTCTGTCACACAGAAGATAAATTCAATACAGAAGAAACTGGAAGGTGAAAAGGAAGTGTAAGACCTAATTTGGGATAAGGATGAAGTGGATCCAGGTTATTGCATGGGTGCTTGCCAGTCAAAATTTATGTTTGAATTGTCCTGATACCAAAACTGGAGCCACAAGCAAGGATGTTTCTGCTGGAAATAACCAATCTTGTGAAATAGCACTACTTTAAAAAGCATTTTAGAGTCATATTGATTGAGCGAAGGAATACTGCACTGAGAACCATATAAATTAGACCTTCTTTAGTTTTTTGGGTTTTTTTAACATTAGTGTAGGATAAATACATGAGCAGAGCAATGTGATGACAGAAGTTTTTGATCTTGGGTAGTGGCAAAACAGCCACGTGCCATGCTTGTGCTAACTCTGCAGTCCAACCAGACATGACTTGGTAATGGGGAAGCCTTCCATTCCCCTCGATGCAAACTAAGTATAAAACCTTCAGGGCAAAGGCATGCACAATTCAGATTTTCTCTGCAGTCTCACATCTGGAAAACCCTCTGCCAGTCTGTCTTCTGTCATTTGTGACTGTTTGAGAATCATAAAGCCAACAAAGAATAAATTACATGCGGAGTCAAACAATGGCTTTATCAGTGGGATTGTGCATCTTGGGAAGATCCATATGAACAGGATTAGATTGTCATTCTATGGAATTTATTCACTGTACACTGTCAGTACTGTTATTCAAAGAAAACTCCAATTTTATAAATAAAACACTTAGTTTAAAGAAGAAAATGGAACTTTTTGTCCAAACAAAGGAAAAATCCTAGTTCCACAGCTGTGGGGCTCAGTTCAAAACCCAAATGCAGAGTTTAAGCCATTCCTGATGTCTATAGCCTAAATTTAAAAGGATACCTGAAAAAAAATATGATTTCCCTCAAACTTTTCAGAAATCTCTTCATTTGTTTCTGTCAACATTATCCAGACGTTGAAGTGTAAGAACTCCCACAGATACCAACGTGGCGAGGTTTTGTCTCGCTTGTGGATTTTGCCACTTGTGTATGCTTTTGGGATGCCAGTTTTACAAGGCCTTGTCAGACAGCTGAAGACTGAAAAAGGGAGGTTTTCTCTCTAATTGGCAAGCTTGGTGGCAATAATCCTTGAAGTTGCATCAAAGGGGTTTGGCACACATAATCAAATAACAGGATTAGCACCAAGTCTGGGAACCAGGGTTTCCGCGTGACTTTTCTGCCTTGTGGAGGAGAATGGGCAACAACAGAGGAGCCAATGCAAATAATTCAAAAGCAGATAATACTTTTTTTCACCATTATGAGAGATGTTTGGTGAAATATTTGTTTGTGTGCTCAATGGTGGTAAGGAACCGCGTTGTATTTTCTCTCTTTTCATCTTGAAGATTAAACCTGCAAGGGGAAAGGGGAGGCACAAGGCTGCAAAATCTGATAGGGTAGCGAACCTCCCCGAGGTGTGCCTGCGATCTGCTGCTGTGTGTGGAAACCAGTTGGGATGAAGGTGCGGGAATGCTGTAGGAGTTGCTGGCAATCTGCTATCCTGAGTGAACCTGCAGCTGACCTGGGCTTTCCCCATTTCTTCTCTCTTGCAGATACGTTCAGAGGGCAGCCTTGTGGATGGCCCCGGAGCAGGCCAGATGGAACAGGACAGAACCAACCATGTTGACGGCAATAGATTGAGTCCATTTTTAATATCACAATCTTCTCACATTTGCCAGGCAGAGCATTCTGCAGTGAAGCTACAGAACGGAAGTCCAGCAACAGAGAGGCTTGGGGTCGAAGTCAACGGCGACCACAAGCGGCTGTTCAATAAGAGCAACTACGGAGAGCCCCACACAAAGGGAAGCCCAAACCACCGCATTAGCCCTGACCTTCTACAAGAGAAGAAAGCGTGCTCCAAATATATGCAAAATGGTGGGATAAAACGCACTTTTAGTGAGCCCTCTCTGTTTGGACTTCAACAGAGCAAGAAAGTGAAACAAGACAAAGAGGTAAATGGAGAAAAAGCTGAGCCAGAGGATAACTATGAAAAACCAAGCATCTCCAATTGCTACAGTGAGAAGAAATCTGAGATGGGACAAGAAAATGAAGCTTCGGAGTTGATGCCGTCTGCAAGATACAACAGTGGTGGTTCAGAAGACCCTCGTGAACTCCTGATTCAGGATGAACAGGAGCAGGAAAACATTAATTGCCACAACAGGGACATTGTCTTACTACTCAAGAACAAGGCAGTGCCAATGCCTAATGGTGCTACAGTTTCTGCCTCTTCCATGGACAGCATGCATGGTGAACTCCTGGAGAAAACACTGTCTCAATATTATCCAGAACATGTTTCCATAGCAATGCAGAAGAACACATCTCATATCAATGCCATTACCAGTCAGGCTACTAATGAGTTGTCCCACAAGACAACGCATTCATCCCATACCTCAGGGCAGATCACTTCCCCACAGACCTCAAACTCTGAGCTGCCTCAAGTGCCAGCTGTAGTGGTTACTGAGGTCTATGGTGCTGACGACTCCAGTAAGCCACCTGTATTGCCAGGTAGCTGTTCACTTCAGAAACCAGAACTACAGCTACAGCAGCAGACTCCAGGCTATGATACACACCGATTACCTGTAGGAAACAGTGCTGTTCATGGAAGCGTAGGGCAGGTTCCCAATCAAGACCTCTCTCTAAGTTCCAGCAGTAACCTGCAAGCTCAGAATGCTGCACTGGAAAGGTTTTCTGAGCAAGCAGAAAAAAATGGTGCTTTCTTTACACAGAACTCAATGTTTCACAAAGATTCCTCAACTTCTCCTGCTCCAGAAATGAACAGTGCACTGTCTGTCATGGTGCGAGAAGGACGCCATTCCTATGACAAAAGATGCGATGAAACTCTTCCTGAAGAGATCAAGAACGAAGGGCAACAGCAGGGACCAATGCCAGAAAGTCCCGGCCTCAGCCAACAGCAACTTCACCCCCAGCAAAGGCTTCCGCAGCAGGTGCAAACATCACAGCACGAAGTCAGCCAGAGTGATCTCCGAGCTGCTGCAGCCGCCTCCATTCAGCAGCACCCAGAAGAAATGCCGCCGCCGCCATCAGAGCCTCCCCTCCAAAACCTGCATGCATGCGGAAGCGATGGTGAGTTGCCTCAATTGTGTCAGCGTTTCCCAGGACGGAGAGAACCTGAGATTCCTCCTGACAAAGAAAAGGACCAAGTGAAAGAGTCTGTGCAACAGCCTCAGCGTTACTCAAAGCCTGCCTGGATAGAATTGGTTTCCACGCCGTTCCGGCACGGAGAGCTTCCCCACAAACCCAACGAAGCATTACTGAGATCAATTCTTCAGTACCGGGCAAATACATCCAAAGCAGCTTATATGAAACAGTATGCTGGAAGTCCTGACGCACTAAAGGGGCCGCCGGGACAGCCCCAGAGCCAGAAAATAATGCAACAAGAACAAATTCCTCCGCAGTACAAAAGCGAGAGCTCCCAGCTGCAGCCGCATCCCACAGCTGACACGCAGCTGCTGTTCCAAAAGCACTCACCGCAGCCACAGCTCACAAAGATGGATTCCTTGCTTAAGCCCCGAGTGCAGCAGCACCCTCCACAGCAGCTCCATTTCCAGCAACACCCTGAACAACAAATTGAACAGCCTATAGGGGCCCCACTGAAACAGCAGCACTTGAATCCCCAGCCAGGGGAAAGCGAACAGTTCTTGCATTCACACGTTTTGCAACAGATGCTCCAAAAGCAAACACAGCAGACACAGATGCCGTGCAGTCCGCAGCTAACTCCAAACCAGCAACAGGCTCTGCAAATGAAAAGCAAAGAACCATCCCAAACTATTCCCCACTCCCAGAACAATGCAGAGCAGCAGCCAGACAGGACATCTTTCAGTCAGCCTAAAGCAGATGAGTGCTTTCAAACTGGGAATAAGTACATGAAACCAACTGCATTCCCACTGCATAGCCTTCAGCTAGGGCTAGAGCAGGTACAGAGCATGAACAACAAAACTCCCCTCTACAGCCAGAAAACAAGTGCTGGTCTGCAGCATCCCTGCCCAAACAACGTGCACTTGATGTCAGAGAAAAAGGAAAATGCCACAAATCTCGAACACTTTGGAGCAAACAAAGCGCGTGACTTGCAACACATGCAGTATTTCTCAAATAACTTGCCTCCCAAGCAAGATGTGAATCACTGTTTTCAAGAGCAAGAGCAACAGATGCAACAAGCTTCAGTTATACAGCTGCCACAAAGCTACGCCGGTAGCCTCAGTCAAGATCCCCCGAGCCAGCAGGCTGCACCGATGCCCCAGCAGTACTTATCGCACAGTCAGCAAACTCCTGCACACTCACAAGATCAGAGAGGCTGTCATTTGCAAAGCCAAACCCCAAAGGATTTTCACAAGCACGCCGCTCTAAGGTGGCACCTCTTACAGAAACAGGAGCAACAAGCATACCAGCAACCCAAAACCGAGTCTGGCGCTGGTGCAGCACGCAAGCCTATAAAAATTGAGGCTGGCGCAAAGTCTAACATTTGCATGCGCCTATCAACTGGGCAGCTGGAAAACAAAATGTGGAAAAAAACAATTAAACAAGAGAATCAGCACTTTGGCTGTGAGAACACACAACAAAAGAGCATCATTGAGACAATGGAACAGCAGCTAAAACAGATACAGGTCAAATCACTGTTTGATCACAAGACTTTTACTGTCAAATCGCCTAAACACGTGAAGGTTGAGACAGCAGGCCCTATTACCATCCTATCTAGAAACACCAGTGCTGCAGAATTTGATACTCACACCCCGATCTTAGAACAGCAAGCAAATGTGTCTGCTGAGAAAACCCCGACCAAAAGAACAGCTGGAACTGTTCTCAATAATTTTTTAGACTCACCTTCCAAGTTATTGGATACTCCTGTAAAAAATTTATTGGACACACCTGCCAAAACCCAGTATGATTTCCCATCTTGCAGCTGTGTTGGTAAGTGCTGAGAGATGTACTAAAGACATAGTTGTTCACAAGAAAACTAGCCTTGGGTTCAGATTGCAGGGTTAGTTGGATGTTTCTCTAAGAGGGGAGCTTTTTGGTGTCTTTTTTTTTTTTTTTTAGAACAGCAATGAGCAAGGATTTACAGCAATTTTTCTACACTGCTTTTACAGTCAGAATGTGTGTGGACAGTCATGTATTCCCTCAACTTCCATTCTCCTTGAGCAGCAGACGTAATGACAACATGCTGATAAAAAGCGGGTCATAACATTACAATCTTACAAAATTATTTGTCAAGGCTAGATATGGCTTTTACAAAACATGTCTCGGGTCCAAACCTTATGATTTTTTGCTCTAACAGCGAGACTGTTGAAGTTTGCCTCAGTAAAACCTAAGCGAAGAAGGGAAGACAGATTTTTCCTCGCTTGTTGCATGAGTTTACCATCCCCCTCACTTACTTGCCTACTGCAAAGCTAAAGAGAACAGCAGCTCAAAGAACCTATACAGGCAGCAATGAAAGAGCAACAAGGAGACCCTCAGTATTTCTTCCCAGCATACCTAGTCCCTGCAATCTGGAAGAATAGAGCTGAGAGAAGAGAAGCAGAGTGTGAGGCATAGCCCATAGTCTGAGCTTCCATGCACTTACACTGCACATGGCCAGGTGTGACAGGCACTTCCAGGCCCTACAGCTGGAGGAATTACTCAGACTAAAGCAAAAGATACAAGTGTTTCAGCAGCAGCCAAGAAAAAAGTGTAAAAGCTTTGCTGTAGTTTCACATACTGGTTCTAACAGCTTGGAATTGCATATCAACTAAAAGAGGCTGAGTTTTGGCTCCTGCAAAACTGCCAGATTTAAAAACTGCCTTTTCAAATGCTTGAGATGATACATAGAAGCAAAAAAGGAGGTAATGCCTTTCCAGAGTTCCCTGTTGTTGCTGTTTCTTTTTGCTTTGTAAGAAACAACATACAGCATGTAGGTTTTCTTTTAAAACTCTGAAGCTGTTTTGTTTTGAAGGCCATTTCTCCAATGTAGTTGGCAAAACTTTTTTTCTGGCAATTATTTCGTTCTTCCAGGTTTTGTCTTTTTTTTCAGCCTGCTAACTGCTAACTAAGCAAAAAGAGCTTATTTTCCACTCATGTTTTAATTCTTAGCTTACCCTTCCTTAGGAAATAAAGGAGCACAAAAGCCAGATTCTGTCCTCTTTGAGGAACCTAGTGCCACAGAGCAACTGGTAGAGCTTCTTGCTCTTTCCTAACAGTATTTCTTCGTTAAGGAGATGCAAGCTACACCATTTCCCCACTGACACGTCCAGGCTTACAGCATGCCTCCATTGTGCTCCCAGAGTCTGTCAGCAGCATCACCTCACTCAGCCTTTGGAGAAAACAGCACAGAAAGTCACCCCTCAGCCACGTCTGCACACTCCGCTGGCTGCCCCTGAACCCAGGCAATGCCTGGATACTTCCTCTGGCTACTGCACCTTGCCTCCCAGTGTCAAAACAGCTGATTCTGCCAGTGCTGGCATGGCCCTACCCATATACAGAAACCTGAGGCACCATTCATAGTACGCAAGCAGTCTGGCTAAGTCTTGCACACGATTTCTTTCAGCAAACATGCTTTCTTCATTTCTGTAGGTGGCAGAAATTCAGTATGGCCTTAATGGCACTTTCTGGAGCTGCAAGTTGCTGCATAACGCGTCTGCTGAAAAACAAGTACTGTACAGCTCACTAGTGTCAATATTTACCATTGTTATCCAATTTATCCTCCTTTCCAGATATTGGGAGAGGAGGAAATGGGAGAAGGAGAAACAGTTGATCAGTGATAACAGGAAAATGGCCTTTTGAATCTCAGCATGAGATTCAAAACATGCTGAGATGTGAAACAACTGCTTATGCTAGCAAAAACACACAGTCTATATCACAGCTATTTGCAGAGTTAGCTGTGTGCTTTGTGTGTTTTGTATGAATTGCACGTGCATACTTTAAGATGTGTTTGCAAATGGACCCGAGACCCGTACAGCAGTTTTCTAACTGGTTAAATGCAAACCTTGCAATGTTACTTTTTTACATTGAAGAATGAGGCTTCGAAGTAATAACCTTTATTTTGTTTTAAACAGAGCAAATTATTGAAAAAGATGAAGGTCCTTTCTATACCCACCTAGGAGCCGGTCCTAATGTGGCAGCTATTAGAGAAATCATGGAAGAAAGGTAATTAGTGCAAAGGCACAGGGGCAGATTAACGTTTATCCTTTGGTGGATAGCAGAATTTTTCCAGCTTTTGCACATAAAGAAATAAACAATTGCAAATCAAGTAATTACTTGTAGGCTTAGCGACTCCAGTGTTGCCAACATGACGCACTGTGCTATTCACCAGAGAGTCACAATATTTGACAGGGCTAATAGTCTACTGGCTGGCATGAGCTGCGCACTTGGAGACAGGCGCCAGCAAACCCAAGCAGGAACAAGTATGCACCAGCCTGCCAAGCCAGGCAGTTGGCAATGGCTTCAGGAACAGGCACAGACCTGGTGTTCCCCCTGCGAGAATGCTAAGGTGGAAGCGAAATGGAGAGCAGGATACCAAACTGCACAGTTGTCTCTATTTCTGTCCCAGGCTGTTAAGTATAGGGCACAACCCTAACGGGCTAAACCTAACTCTGTCACTTTCAGAGAGCTGAAACAAAGTTATTGATAGGATTTCAGCCCAAGAATCGATAAGTAGTTTTGTGACAAAACATTCCCTCCCTTGGAGTATAGCATAAAAACAGCCTTATCTCGATTGTGGATAATCCCCATATCATGTTGCATCCCTTAATAGATATATAGCACAAGTACAAAATCCACCAGCATTTCTGAAGTATTTAAATTTAAAACTGTCACACACAAAAGTGACTTTGACACCATGAATTCTGCATTACCTGTAGGTTTTGGGAAGCATAGATGCTAATGGCCAGATTTTTAGAGATATCTGGGAATTCAATTCCCTCGTGAACAAACAAGCAAACAAAAAACCTCAATAAAGTCTGAGACAGATGGCAGTTTGATCTGTTAATACCTTAAAACTCTGAACATCGAAAGCAAATAGATGTCTTTGCGGCGCTGTGTCTTGAGCTAAGGAGAACAGCCTCTCAGCAGGGTCTGCTAGCTTGTACTCACTCATGGACCACTAGGGCACATTAAATCCCAAGGATTATCTTTAAGTGATTAGCCCTAAAGTCCTTTCTCCTAGCACCTCCTTCCCTGTAACTCCTGTCCTCGGCCCAGCGCTTGTTTTCAGCTTTGTGAGCAGTTGAAACACATGTAAGCTACATAAATCAGCCTCTTCCTGCAAAGGAGGAGTGAGCACTGACCCTCCTGGGAAGCTTCTTACAATTTGTTATCTCCAAAGCTCTGACTGATTAATTCTTTAATATTCACAAGCAGTAAATAAAATTGGAAAGTCGTTCATGTCATCACATCAATTATTAGAGATGAAACATTTTTCATTTCTTGACTTTGGAATGTGATGTTTCATCCTTAATACTGACCTTGTCTTACCTCCCTCCCCACTGATTTCATTTCATGTTGGCAGAAGGAAATCCTGATAGATTACAGATACCATGCATATATACTCTGCCAGGCTCAGTAGAATGTAACAGCAATGAGCCATGGCTGGTTTACAGCTGTTTGTATGGCATCAACTGTGTGATGCCGTGACAGAAGAACTCCAGAGCTCCTCCTGATTTTGCATCCCTAAGAAAAGAACACTCTGAAGATTCTCTCAAACACGTGTGCAGTTGGTGGCATTAAGCACAACTTTTAAACTGGCTTCCTGCAAATAAGAATCGACTTTTAAGGTATTAGCACTGCCAAACAAACCAGGATTTGAGTTTATTCTTACAGTTGATATTTTAATTAAAACAAATTTCTTGCAGAATCCATGGTGGACACATGCTTTCTTCTCCCACTCCTTACTTCGTGGTCAGTGAATTCTGTTCTGATTTTGGCCTGAAAGCTGCCGTGAGGCACAGATCTGTCTGTGACAGCTGAAAAGATTTGAGACAAGGCCTATTTCATTTGCAGTGTGCAATGTAGAAGACAGATCTCTAGTGGCATCCACACAGTTGTCCTGCAGTCCAGATTAGCAAACCATTAGAAAATGCTAAGATTAAAACATGTATTTTTTTGTGGCTAATTAAAGAAATGAGTGTATGCTAACATCTAAGACCAAGCAGGAAAAAATGATCTAACAGTTGCCTGCAGAATATACATAGTACAACTTGATTTTATTTGTATAATTTCCTGTGACACTAAAATTTCACAATGAGATCACATCCAAAACTAAGTATTTTTCATTTCCTTTACAGGACAGAAGTTTAAATACAAGTATTTGATCTTAAATGTGTCACCAAGATTTTAGGATAAAAAACAGAGGGATGAAAAGTCAAAAGTTCTCAAGGCAGCATTAAATGGCTGCACAGTGAGAAGCAGCTAGCTTGATTGCTCCACAGGTAACAGGCAAAGAATGAGAAGATTATGATTTAGTCTTAGTCCACATATGTGGTTAAAAAAAAAAAAAAAATTATCACCAATGGGAGCAGCAGGATTGAAGAAAGGGAGCTGGAGGTGGAATTTGCCCAGTCTCTAAAATGCAGCCAAGCCAGCACCACAGCTAGATCTACAACATGGATTGCAGCCCCCGAGGTCTCTGATAGACAGGCTCCTTTCAGAAGGCTCACCTCAGCCTGGCATGCTCCTCCCTTGGCTCTGCAGGTGGGGCACCCCAGCTGCAGCAGCCCTGAGGGGAGAATAAACTCGGATACACTCAACAGGTCTGATGCTCTTTGCTAACATGAGTCTTGCTTCGCTTAGCATTTGCTATATATTTCCACTTGGCCCATCATAAGATATAAAAGGTGTCATTTGTCTGAGCAAAGCACGACTTGCCTTTGGGGATGGGCCCTAACAGCATCAGTACCTTGACTGAATGCTAGAGTTGAGCTTGCCTGCTTTGTTTTCAAAAAGGCACCCACAAATGGCACCATCTGGGTGCCCCTCATGATCCTAATTCAGTACAGAAGTCAGGCAGAAGTAAATAAGTAACAATTTATGACCAGATGATAAAGTAAAAGAAATAGATATGAAGCAAATTAATCATAGCTTAACTGATTCATACTGTATCTATGCCAGAAACAAGCACGGAAAATTTAATAGAGTGACTACTGCATGCCAGCTGTTCCATGACAATTATATAAATTTCAGAGTCATCACTTGAAATTTAACCCAGAAATTGAAGAAAAACATAGAATTCCTTCCCAAAATGGAAAGACTTCAAGTCCACTTTTCACAATGTCATTATCTGTAACAATTTCTTTAAGGAAACAGTTCAAACTTTTGTTTGGGAATATTAATGTGATACGGATGATTTTTACTCAGCTGTGAAGTATGAAAGCCATTTGCCTCTTTCAACATATCGATCCACCACCACAAAAAAACCAGCAAGATAAACTACACTGCACACCCTTCCCCATAACTCACAGTATTTGTTTTTTAAGATAAAACTGGCAAATGTGCTCACATAGAACAAGAATAATCTGCTTACTATGCATATTTTTGTCTGTTTAAGATTTGGACAGAAGGGTAAAGCTATAAGGATTGAGAGGGTTGTCTACACTGGGAAAGAAGGCAAAAGTTCTCAAGGATGTCCAATTGCTAAATGGGTAAGTGATGTCCACAGATGTTAACACTCATCCAGTTTGGCACAGTGGTTCATGTAAGCAAACAGCAGTGATGGCCTTCTGTTAGCTGACACTGGGAAACCTAAAACAGCTACTGCAGGAGGCCCACAGCCTGCTGCCACCGCTGTCTCTCACACTGCCTTTGCTCAAGTTGCCTGGAGAACAGCAGGAATAAAATGTGGCTCAAGGGTATGAAGACCTGAGAAGGAAGGCAGTTACATTTGGATTTAGGATTCACAACATCAGATGTTCTCACTGCTATTTAATTTTAGCTTACAAATAAATCTGGGAAGTACACCGCTGTGATTATTTTTAAAATGTGCTCCCAGTTCAAGAGGCATTAGCACACCCTCTTAGCAAACACTGTCTTGCTTTGGCACAAATTACTGAGTGGTTTGGGTAGGCTAGGGAAAGACAGGATGAGGAAAAACTGATCTGTGATTATAGTCTTTATGCATGCCAGCCTGCACCTTTATAGAAATACCCGCAGTGGCACAAGCACTGAGAAGCAGGAACACTTTCCTTTGAGCAGTGTCTGCTGCTTTCCTCTCATTGATGCAATGTTTCCACGTAGTAGGGGCAGGCGAGGCCACACAACTGGGTGCGGATTACAAGTTTAGCTGTTCAAGTAAGGAAGGAAAAGAGAGACAGCTCCCACGTCAGGCTGTTTGGTCTCTTCCTCCTGCCCTAAGTGCAGCTCTGCACACGTAGGCATCTCACTCCCGGCTTTCTTTTACCCTCTAATCAAACTGGGTCACTTGTACCACTGTGCCGATCCAGGGGGATGTTTCTGCTAAATCAGAAAAGCTGTTTTCCACCACCGTGGCTTTGCATGCTGCCCTCTCAGAGTCAGATTCATTAAACAGAAAGGGTGGCCCTGGCTTATACTACAGGTGGGAAATACGGTGTGTTACCAGAAACAAAGAGGAAGAGAGAAGTAGAAGTAACCTTGCACGCACACGAATGCTGTGGTTCCCTATTCTCTCACTCCTCACACTAAGAAGCACTTTGTTTGTGTCGGGGCTCTGGGGCGTGTGTTGCTGTGTATGCAGGTAGTCCGCAGAAGCAGTCAGGAGGAAAAGCTGCTCTGCCTGGTGCGTGAGCGGGCGGGCCACACGTGTGAGACGGCGGTGATTGTGATCCTCATCCTGGTTTGGGAGGGAATCCCAACCAGCCTGGCTGACAAGCTCTATTCCGAACTCACCGACACTCTGAGGAAGTACGGCACGCTCACCAACCGGCGCTGCGCCCTGAACGAAGAGTAAGTGACACAAAGGCTGTGCGCACTGACCTGCAAACCCACCTCCAGCCTCAGAGCTGGCACCCCTGCTCGCTCCTTTACCGTAAATGCACATACCTGCCAAGCTATTTCAGGCAGTCTGAAAACCCACAAGCCTTCAGAGAAAAGCAAAGTAAATGTTTTGAAAAATCAGGGGAAAAAAAATCTCAGACTTGTGAAGCTTCTCAGTGTGTTTAAAAGAAGAAACATGATTTAAAGGAAGATCTCAGCTGCACCCAAGAAAGCAGATAGTTCTGCCTTGAAATGAAAACTAGATGCATTAAATCATATGATATGCTTACAGAAGCTAGCCTTAACCCAAAGTAATAGCACTTTTTCTATGTCTTTCTGACAGTGAAGAACACATAGATTAAAATAACCTAGTTACCACTGTATTTTGCTTACTTTGGCTGCATAGGTACAGCCATGTTTCAGGAGCCTTTTGCCAAACCCTCGTCAGAGAGCTCTGCAGCCTTGCAGTGCCATCAGCATATACTCCTTTGAGGTACCGTTGATACCAGTATCTGTTAGGGCACCACACAAACATCCCCTCTTTTGCACAAATCCAGGTTTCTCACATAAGTATATAAAACTCATAGTCTTTGCTTTGCAACCGTGAAATTACTCATTGCAATGAATTCCCCTGTTGTAGCGCGTGCGTCTCTTTCATTTCTTCATTATTTACGGGTGGAAGAAGATCCAAGGCCAGTGATCCCCCACGGCACTGGCAGAACTGACCTGCCTCCTGCTAACAGCCATATTCTCTTCTTCTTTAGACGGACTTGTGCATGTCAAGGGCTGGACCCTGAAACTTGTGGTGCTTCATTTTCCTTTGGTTGCTCCTGGAGCATGTACTACAATGGTTGTAAGTTTGCCAGAAGCAAGATTCCAAGAAAGTTTAAGCTGATGGGGGATGATCCTAAAGAGGTTGGTGTCCATTTCTAAAATGAAAATGCCTCATTTGCAATGAAATGCTTTCTGTTGCTCTGCAAATAAGAGATACATTATGAGAGGCCAAGGGCCAGAGCCCTGCTTGAACTGCATACATGTAGGGTAATTAAACAACTGCCAGCAAAACTGATTGATTCCCATCACTGAGCCAGCTGAATTGACTGTCGAGATTCTGACAGCTGGTAAAAGCCCTGAGACTTGAAACTATGTTTGCAAGCTTTCACAATTAGAAGAAAGGGCATGGCCTGAATAACTGTGGCTGTTTGAGGCCTGCAATTGGGCATTCCCTAGTGGCAGAGCAGAAGGGTTACTAACTGAAGGCATATAAAGTTGCAACTGGAAACCAGAGCAGATCGCATGGAGGCTAATATGATGAAACTCTGAAATTACAATAGGAGTAAGAGGGTAGGAAGACTACATACAACCCTGCCCCTCTGATAGTTTCCAGACAGGGCTCTGTGTTAGAGCAAACAGGCAACTGTTTAAAATGAGTCAGAGTAAAACAATATTGACCTTAGCCTGTGCAAATCTAGTTCTTGGACTGCTGCTCATAAACTGATGCATAGGTCCACAGCTTTCACTCTATTCTGGCATCTTATGTAAACCCAAGCATTTTCTTGTACGTGATCAGTCAGGCATGTTTGCATCCTATGGCCTGAGCTGAGAATATCATAATTACATTTACCTTTTCCTTCCTCCTGTCCCCTATCTCCCCAAGAATGATAAAATAGTTCTCCTTCAGTCACACTGTGGCACAAAGCTTTATCATAGCCTGCAATCCTAAACCCCCTACATTTTCTAAGCTGGATACCTGGCCAGAGCCCACCAGGGCACTCTTCCAACTTGTATTCCTGGATTTACTTCCCATGCTAGCCAAGACTGGGCAGAAAAGACAGTTTTGCCCTCTAATCTTGGCCCCAAGGTCAGAGGCAGTCAAGGCATGCATCCAGACCGGGTGCTGAGTCCTGCAGCATAGACACTGTTTAAAGACAATATAGATGACACAAATAGTATCCTCACCAACAAAAACTTGAAACTACACTTAAAAATGGTAACCTTCCTACTATACAGAAGCTCCAAGTTTTGGCAGCAACCACAAGGTCACAACAAGATATCGTTGATGATTTTACAGTGTCATTTTGGAGTCCCAAATTCCAGTTTTATGAGGAGATGCTAAATTTTAAAGCACTGAATGTGTCTCTCTGACAAAGCCATAGGTTTTTCACAGCTCTTCTCACGTTGATGAGAAACTCCTGAAAGTGAGTACACCACTCCATTATGCCACTATTCTTTATGAGACTGAAATGAAAAATCACAGCCTCACGAATGAGGTAGTTGAAGTCAGGATCCTCCTCCCGATAGAATGGAGAGCAACTCTGGAATTTGCTACTGGAGTACAGCATTTTTAAAAGGCCCTTCATTTTGAAAGCGTGTACCTTTCCTAACAGAGAGGAACATGATCATTCCTCCTCCACAGCACTGACTGCTAGACGCATCCACAACTTGGGATTGCTTAAGGATTGGAAACTTTTGAAGTCTGAAACATCACAATAATTTTAGATTGTTGCATAAAAAGATAATTTAAATGTGTTCAAGTACTGTTATCACAGGGTGCAAATCCCTTAAATTAGGTAGATTAACTTGATGGAGCATTCAGACATTATTTATCTCAAGTTTTCTAAAGAGTATTATTTTCCCAAAACTCCAGTAGAGAAAACAATGAGAATCATCATGTTTGGACCTAAAACATCTTCATGTTGAAGAATGCAATTCTTTTTAATGTAAACCAAAGTAAGATTATAGTATGTGATGTCCTCTTGCAAGGATGACACTACACTACTAGCATGCTGCTTTCAAGGCTGTGAAACAATATAATTAAAAAGGAGATTCATGATATTGTCTAAACCACAGTGACAATGACCTAGGCCTTTACACATCTATCACTGCACTGTAACAAACCTTAACGTTTTAGGTCCCGTACATAGAGTATGGAAATGTCATTGAGCTGTATTTCATCTACCAACAGGAAGAAAAACTAGAATCCCACTTGCAGAATCTGTCAACCCTGATGGCACCCACCTACAAGAAGCTTGCCCCTGATGCATATAACAACCAGGTACGATGGGGAAAAGGGGAACCAAAGCAGTCACACAACCTGACTTTTACTACACTTCCCACAGCGCTCCATCTTTGAGCCAAACCATGTATGTACATTTTGTAGCAGCATTCCTTTGACGCTGGGCTAATGGAAGCAAAAAAAATCCCTGGTTCCTCTTGAAATGCTTTCAAAAGTAAAACCAAATGAATGTTAACTACTAACTACAGCTAATCTTTTCACCTATGTAAATGCAATAAGATTACTACTGAACAGAAATCTTGAGCTCTGCAACACAGTTTCTCGATGTAGAATGATTCACCAGTCAAACTTGCAAAACAGCCATAAAGATGGTGCAAGGCTGGCTGTAGCATCAGATGGTAGTGCATTATATTGCAATAGAGTCCTCAAACCAGCTCCAAGTCTGCTCTCTCAAGTGGCTATTATAGATATGCTTTTAAAACAAAGCTTCCTAATGGGATGCACTCAGCCCTGCATATGCACACAAGTGCCTGCACCAGCATTCTCGCACATGGGGCTACTTCATGCTGTGTTCTGTTGTGCCACATCCATAGGTGGTAGCACAAAGCTGTACCACGTTCCCAGATGTGGTTGCCTCCCACCTCCATTCCTTAACCAAACATCTTCCAGATATTTGCACCAAAATTTGACAACAGAGCCTTTGAAATGGGTAACGGTTGGCCTTCATTTCCATTGTTCAGGCTCACTACCATCACAAACATTCACAAAACGTACAGCCTCCAGGCTATCAGCATAATTGCAAACTGTGACACCTTCTTTCTTTTCCATTGACAACATTAAGCCCAGTCAAAACACTTACTTGCTGTCTCAATCAGCACAGAACAGATTTTCAGCTGTAATGGAAGCAGTAAGCTATAAAAAACTGTCCATTTTTACTAGCAGTTACAATTACTCATTTTCTGCATATTTTAACAGCAATCAGACAAGGTAAGCAGGTTTAGTACAGACTGATGAGATTTCATTTACCTGATCAGATAATGCTTGGAGACTCATCATGGAGGAAATTGTGGCCATGTGCCCACTAGCTGTGGTTATCTCTCCAAACATCTGAGACATTCTGCAAGAGAAGAAAGGTGGAGGAAGAAGAAAAAATGAGGGGGTGGTGAAAAATAAAATGCCTCTTTGCTTGGGCTGCTTTCTTTTCCCATAAAAATTCTCTAGAAAATTTTTCTTCATATAAACCATGGTTATGCTTGACACTAGTTGACAATACATGCTTTTACAAGTTTCAACTTTTACCTTAGATAAGAAGTAACATGCATGGCCTGGCCCATCTCAGGAGTTCCGTATAAGCGTTAAGTTTTTGGGAAAGCCAAAATGAAGATACTGTAAGAGATGATAAAGGCCTAAATTGTATTGCACTCCAGTTGTAGTGAAAGGTGGTGAAAACTAAATGGCCTTAATGCTAATTAGAATTGCCAAATTTGTTCTCATCCAGTCTGGATTATGGCTTGGATTAAAATCTAGAATTGGTAAATTTTTTCCAACTGGACCCAGCAGAACATCTCATAGAGCCTTTGCAACAATATGCTTTAAACATACCCTTTAACGGTAACCAAATTATAATGTGGATAACGTTTCAAGCCATTCTCATTTGATTCCAAAGAAGTTTACACGTTTCAAGTTCTGTTTTGATTTTGTTTTTAGATTCCAGTGAAGGGAACATTCCAAATATTAAAAACAAAATTGCTGTGAGCAAACTGGACATCTATTTAACAAACTTGGATCAAGGCTTGGCAAAATTTCTAATTTCACATCAACTTAAAATAGGATCCATCAAGTGTAGTTCTTTTGTACTCACTTGAAAGGCTCAGAAATTTCAGCAAAGCATTTTACAAACGGAGCTTCATTTTTTATTCACTAAATAAGATACGAAATGGTCATCTGTAAGACTTGATCTTTGATTACCAAGTCCTTTCCTTTTGCTTAAGACTTAATGTTGCATAATAAGATCTTTGTAAAGCTTCGTAACAGTGAGTAAACATATAGAAATTACTGTCTTGACTGCATTATCTTTTTGGTCAGGGCTTAGTACTGTACTAACACTAATGAAATTTACTTTCAGTGAGCCAAAATATTACAAATAGAAAAGCAAGTTATTATTTTTCCTGAAGTCATTCTAAAGTCAGTTTTCTCAAGTAATTTTCTTGTAATAGCTTGGTATACTTCCAGTCTAAACCTACGTATCACTCTTACGGTTCCATACACCAAAACCGTGCACTGCATTTGTCATACAAAAACACAAACCACTGGCAGAGAATTAGAAGTAATATGCAAGGAAAAGTATTATTGGCCAATTTTGCAACACAGCAGAGTCAGTCTGGAGCAGGGGATCGAGCAGCAAGGAGCAAAGTGGACACCACATGAAATTACCACAGAACTGCTTATTTGCCTGAGATCTGTATGTCACCACTGCAGAGGTGTCAGCAGACTGGCATGTTGTTCATTGCTACGTCCACATATTGGGGTGCCAGGGCAGGCTGTGGTGATACCTGTCATCTTTCCCCAGATCGAGTACGAACACAGAGCGCCTGAGTGCCGCCTGGGTTTAAAAGAAGGCCGCCCATTCTCAGGGGTCACCGCCTGCCTGGACTTCTGCGCTCATGCTCACAGAGACTTGCACAATATGCAGAATGGGAGTACACTGGTAAGTCAGCAATGCACACAGCCTCCTTATCCCAGCAGTAATTTCATACATTTAATTCATTATCTTCAGTCTCTTTAAATTTATAATTACATAAAGTAGATTGCTAAAAAAAGAAACATTACAAGCATTAACTGAGCTATCTTATTACCCCTACATCATTTTTCGTTTAACTGAATGAGACTTATGAGGTATTAAAGAAAGGTTTAATGTAGAACCAGTAAAAGAGAAACCATGAAGACAATGGAAAGAAGACTCGAGCAGGGCTGAAATGCCTATTTCAGTGTTCCTGGGACAAAATGTTGTATATTTGTCATCTTGATTTTTTAATTTTTTTTTTTATAATCCAACTACTTTGGATTATATCTTCTACTCCATTAAAATGAAAAAAAAATAGTGTGGCCAGCAAGTTGAGGGAGGTGATCCTCCCCTCTGCTCTGTTCTGCTGAGGCCACATCTGCAATTCTGTGTCCAGTTCTGGGCTCCCCAGTTCAAGAAAGACAGGGAACTGCTGGAGAAAGCCCAGTGGAGGACCACAAAGATAATGGGGGCCTGAAGCATCTCGCATGCAAGGCTGGGGCTATTCAGCCTGGAGCAGACAGATTAGAACTCAGAAATACTTACAAATATCTAACGGGCAGGAGTCAAGTGCATGGGGCCAGGCTCTTTTCAGTGGTGCCCAGGTGCAGGACAAGGGGCAACAGGCACAAACTGGAACAAAGGAAGTTCCATGTGAACATGAGAAAGTAACTTCTTTACTTTGAGGGAGAAAGAGCAGTGGAACAGGCTGCCCAGAGAGGCTGTAGAATCTCCTCTGGAGATATTCAAGATCTTCCTGGACGCTTTCCTGGGTGACCGGCTGTAAGGAAGCTGCTTTAGCACCAAGTTGCGCTCAGTGATCTCAAGAGATCCCTTCCAACCCCTGCCATTCTATGAAACTGTGAAACAAATGATTTTTTTTCCCATAACTTTCTTCTAAGTAGACTTTTCAAAGCTGTGGATTTCATTCCTGCTTGGGATGAGGGTAAAGTCTGCAAGTCTTATGCTCATTTTACACTTTTCCATTCTGCACTCCAGCAAAGGTTCCACAAATGATAACAGAAAAACTGGCTGTTTTTCAATACGTACTGGGTGATTTCTGTTCCCTCCATACTCTCTCTGTGTCCATACAGCCAGAGTAAACATGAGGAAAAAACAAACTTCAGGTCTGAATAATCTTCAGTTGCGATTTGAAGTAATTCACAGCACAGCTCCTATTACCAAAGAGATTATCTACTTTCTTTTAATACCAACTAAATTTGCCCTGTTTCCAGGGTCTGACTTAATTGAAAAGTCAACCACCACCAACAGAATACGTATTTTTAGCTGTTTCCTTCAGAAGATTGGCTGATTCCATTATTTTACTGCAGAGTATGTCTGTATCAGCATCTTTTTCTCCACTGAGATATTCTCCAATACCCATTTTAGCTGGAGCTAACACAATAAGCATGCTACAACATACATGGTGCTAACTTCCTAAAATCTTTATGCAGTATTAACATGACTTGCTGCTTTGCAAATCATCCTAAGAGAGCATGAAGCACAATGGCAGTACGTTATATGCCCCACTACCTCTAATAAGGTACCTAGTTAACATACTGTAGTAAAAAAAAATCTTCATCTGAGCACAGTTTTCACTGCTTTAGCTCCCTGGTGCTATGGACCACACTGTTTGTTTCAGATTAGGTGATACACATCTATAACTGCTCCTTTCAGCACAGGTACAAGAAACATAGAGATTTACACTTTGTGTTTCTATTTACGCTGACCAACAGAGCAATGGAAGAAATGAAATTGGTGACTTCTTGTGATAATGTGTAAATTGCACAAAAAGAAAGCTTACAAGTAATTTGCCAGATGCTGATGGTGACAGTGCCAGGGCAAGGTAAAACACACAGGCTAGCATTTCAGGCAACTTGCAAGACTGGTTTGAGAGAGTTACTCTAATACTCCTTTCTGACAGGTTTGCACACTAACTAGAGAAGACAATCGTGAAATTGGCCAAACACCTGAAGATGAGCAGCTCCACGTGCTCCCCTTATACAAAGTCTCTGATGTGGATGAGTTCGGAAGCACTGAAGGCCAGGAGGAGAAGAAGAGGAATGGCAGCATCCAGGTCCTTACCTCCTTTCGTCGGAAAGTAAGGATGTTAGCAGAGCCGGTTAAGACGTGCCGGCAAAGGAAGCTAGAAGCAAAGAAAGCAGCTGCAGAAAAGCTTTCCTCCTTGGAGAATGGGTCTAGCAAAGCTGAAAGAGACAAGTCTGCTGCAGCACGCAACAAACAAGGCAACTCTGAGGCAGCAGGTCATGCAAAGCAGCTAGCAGGTAAGCACGTGAATCTGTTCATGTGGTAAGTGGTAAGCTTCCTAGAAATTACAGTCATTTACAGTGAACCTCAAGAAAAGTATTTGTTCTCAGCACGTGAACACTTTAAATAAAAAGCGATTCTTGAATAAAATTCTTGAATGTAAATATCAATGTTGTGTATATATATATATATATATATATATATATATATATATATAAATGTGTATATATATGTGTATATATATATATAAATGCTAGAATGCCAAAACTCCGGAGAAAGAAAGAACGAAAGAAAGAAAAAAAAAAAAAAAACAACAAAGACACACCAAAAATCCTTTACTGTTGAATAGCTAATCCCTGTAGAGGTCACGTGCTTCAGCAAACGTTCCTTGCCATCCAGTATATTGCAAAGCACCTTTAAACAACTACTGGTGCTAGAAGCCATGAAGAGAAGCGTGTGATGTTAGTGCCAAAGAGCAATTTACGCCACTCACTGTTGCTGCTGTTAAAGAGAACCTCATAATTGCAGTGGATTCTAGACTAACCTAACCTCTTTACCAATATATACTTTGCTTTGAGACTAAAAAGCAGAGTGGGTGTTTTCATAGTGGACAAAACACACTTAACAATCGCTGGCAGTTCTCATCACTAGATTTTAGAATCCTGGGCAGAGGTGTTCATGACTATTATCACAGTAAATTCCACCAAGAGGAATAAAGAGATAAATGCAAGGCTATCCAGAAAGTCACTGAGATACCTACGAATAGAAGTCAGCTGCCCTGTGACCCAGGCCAGGGTTTTAACCATTAAATTATCCCATTGCACTTGAATGAATGATGCATTTTTCCTCGTGTCTTCAGTTAATCTCACTGGTTACTGAACTGTTATCACTGTCAGTGAATGTCACCATTGTTGTTTTTTACATAAAGCTGGAGACATATTTTTGAGACAGCTCTGTTAATGCAGATGTAGAATAATTTATTTATTTATTCTTGGGGAAAAGAAGGTCACCTTGTGCGTGGCTATTTGTGAGCGCTTTGATGCTGCATTTCACGCACTACTTAAGTGATGACTCAACTCTTTAGACTTTGTGCTTGTGACTCTGAACAGATTGCACAGTCCTCTTTTCCCCATTTCAATTAGCAACTGATCTCACTGGATGCATTCCAGAAAAGAAGAGTAGCCTTAGTAATTTTTCAGCTTCTGAGGGCATGGTATTTGATGTATCATATGATACGCTTTCCTTAAAAATATCGGATATATTTATCGAAAAGAGTGTATAAAGTTTGCATTTTAAAAAAAGAAAAAAGCTTGTTTTTTTCTTTTCACATCTACAGATCTTTTACGTCTTTCAGGACCAGCGACACAACAGCAGCAGCAGCATCCACAGCGTACTCTCCCTAACAACCCTCAGTCAAATGCTATTAACACTTACTCGGGTTCAGGTTCTGCAAATCTGTATGTAAGGTTGCCTAATCCTGCCAATGCTTATCCAGGCTCTTCATACACTTCAGATCCCTATGGAGGGTCTGGTCCCATGAACCTCTACACCACCTCATCGCAGCCTGCGGGGTCTTATTTGAATTCTTCCAGTCCCATGAACCCTTATTCTGGATCATTAAATCAAAATAACCAGTGTCCACCCTATCAATGCAATGGAAACATACAGATGGACAACTGTCCCTCTTACTTGGGCTCTTACCCTTCTCAGCATCAGCACATGGACTTGTATAGTTGTCAGAGCCAAGACCCTATGTCCAAACTAAGCCTACCGCCCATTCAAACATTATACCAGCATAGGTTTGGGAATAACCAGAGTTTTGGTCCCAAATACTTGAATTACGGAAACCAAAATATGCAGGTAGACTCTTTCAGTAACTGCACCATTAGACCAAATGTACACCACGTAGGGTCTTTTTCTTCTTACTCCACCCATGAGGCTGACGGTCATTTTATGGAGGTTGCCTCAAGGTTAAAATCTAGTCTGAGTAATCCAAGCATGGACTATGCCTCCATGAGTAAAAACACTGAACACCATCATGTGCAACCCCCTCCACATTTAGCACGTGACTACCATTCTGCTTCGACTATGTTTAGCAGTCCTCCTAATTCATTGCATCTCCAAAGTAAGGATAGTGAAATGATTTCACATGCAGTAAATGGCTTGTCTAACACGATTCCAGGTCAGAACCACGATAGGACTACACCCCAAGGTGGTTTAGATAAAACAGATGTGCTGAATCCTGAAAAAGCTGAGGATCCCGATGAAGTCTGGTCAGATAGTGAACAGAGCTTCCTGGATCCGGAAATTGGAGGAGTGGCAGTTGCTCCATCTCACGGGTCAATTCTCATAGAGTGTGCAAAACGTGAGCTCCACGCAACGACCCCCCTGAAAAACCCCAACAGGAACCATCCCACCAGAATATCCCTTGTCTTTTACCAGCACAAGAGCATGAACGAGCCAAAACACGGGCTGGCTCTGTGGGAGGCAAAGATGGCTGAGAAGGCAAGAGAAAAGGAGGAGGAATGTGAAAAATACGGTCCAGACCACGTGCCTCAGAAATCTTACGGCAAAAAAGCAAAGCGAGAGCCTGCTGAGCCACACGAACCCTCAGAACCAACGTACCTGCGCTTCATCAAGTCTCTTGCACAAAGGACACTGTCAGTCACCACGGACTCCACAGTAACTACATCTCCATATGCCTTTACACGGGTTACAGGGCCTTACAACAGATACATCTAACTTCACACCTTTGTTGGTTACCTCACCTGAAAAAAACAACTCGTCAGTAGGGTAGCTGTCGCTTAGGTTTTGGGGAAGGCAAGGGTGGAGAAGAGAACAGTGTTTTTGTTAAACTCGTCGGTGGAAAAGGCCTCAGCACACCAGCAAAAAGGTAATCTTGCTAGCGCACTTATTTTCCACTGATTTTTTAAGTGGTCACAGATAGCATGTAGGAAACAAGACCAAAGTATCCTATGCAAAAACAGAAACAAAACAAAACAGAGTGTTTCACAATTTACATTTGAAAACGCTGGCCCGGTTGCTGAAAGAGATAACCTACAAATGGATTTTTTCTTTCTTACAGTTCTGCACATCTGTGACCACTTTTAATGCCATCAAGTTTGTGTAGTCATGGAACAGGAGCAAAAAAATTCCTATTAAAAAAATAATACTGCAGTGTTACAACTGTAGGAATCTTAAAATAACATCTGGTGCTGAATCTACGATGTACTGAAATACTGGAATTACGGCTTTTTAACACGCAGTTTTTACTGTAACATTATTAGTCTCTTAATTTTATTTAATGAAGTAGATAACATATAAAACGTAATGAATAGACAACAAAACGCTGAATTTGTTTGGATATTCTAAAAACCATGGTGCTATCTAAGAGAATGGTGTCTTTATTTTACCAGTCAAACAGTTAATGCCTTTATAACAATTAAAATGTCAATGATGTATTCAAACGTTCTTCAACAACAGGGAGGACCTTTTCATTCGTGTATGTATTGAATTTACCTGGTGTTAAAATAAGCTGACTTTTTAACGTATGGGAATTACGAGGACCTCTGGATGTTGCTCATCCAGTCAAGTCCTAGAAAAGGACGATAAAATAGAGAGATATTTTTTTTTAAAATAGTGTTTCAAAAGCACTTTGTCTACCTAAGCTTGGCAACTTGATCAATGCTAAGGTACTGAGACATTAAAAAAAGAAAACAAAACAAGAGTTTACTTTGATTTTAAAACACAAAGATAGTTTTTTTAAAATAAAAAAAAAAAAAGCTTTTAATACTTTTGTTTTAGCCATGCATCTGCTAGTGGGCTACATATCCATTTTTAATACAGTCAGTTATGGTAAAAATGGGGCTTACTGGATATAAGGGAATACTTCAGTACACAAAACACACGTTTTTCTGGTGCTCATCTCACACGGCTATACTGTAAACTGTTTTCTACAATTATTATGACAAGTTCATTGCTCAAATATGTACAGTTTTAAGGAAAGAGTTTTATATTAACCACAGGTAATAATTAGCAGCATGCAACAGACTACAACTAGTTAGCTTGGGCTTCTGCTGTTTTTAAAGATCTGTATGCTCTTCAACTATTGAATGGCAGATTGCTTTTGTGTTGATAATTATGTACATTGTGGTGCAAGTCATTTCCCGGTGCAAGCATCCTCTTTTCCAGGAAGATTGAGCAGACCGATGCCTACACAAGATGAATGAAACAGGGTTAGTTCTGTGTGATTCCGTTGATTAAATAGAAAAAAATAGGCAGCTGGCTTGCTGTGGTGGTTTTAAATCATTAATTTCTATTAAAAAAAAAAAAGCAGGAGAGTTGTATAGTAAATTAAATTGTAAACAAGACTTTTTTTAACGCAATGCTTTAGTATTTTAGTACTGTAAAAATATTAAATCTATATATATTTGGGTTTTGAGCTGAATTCACATCATGGTGCTACTCAGCCTGCTACAAATATATCATAATGTGAGCTAAAATACATTAAAAGGTTTGAGTGATGTTCCTACTTGTCATATACCTCAACACTAGTTTGGCAATAGGATATTGAACTGAGTGTGAAAGTTTATATATTGTATACCATCTTTTTCCCCCCAATAGCCTTTGAAAAAAAAGAAAAAAAAAAAAAAAAAAAAAAAAAAAAAAAAAACCACCTCTCTCAATACTTGACATTTTCGCAAGTGTAACTTGAACTTCAGCTTTTTTTTTTTGGTTCTAAAAATTCAGGGATATTTCAGCTCATGTTCTCCTATGCCAACGTGTCACCTGTGTGTATGTAAAGCTGTTGTAGGTTAAATATATTATTCTTGGGTTTTTTGTTTTCTTTTTTTGTTCCGTTTCCTTTTTTCCTTCAGGGATTTAATGCTTTTCTTTTGAATCCCTTCTCTAATTTCTCTTGTACATGTATTGATGTAACTAAAACTAATTTTGTAAATTTGTTAGCTCTTTTTATCGCAATGAAAGCGTTTAAGAGATTTAGAATGTTTTGCCTGTTTCAAATGAATAACAAAAGAAAGTAGAATGCACTGAGCTGATTAAAGGGAAAAACGTAAGGCAGGGGTTTGGCAAGTGACTGTTTGCTAGAGTTTTTCAAGTCACTCTCTAAAGAAGGCTTCTCGGATACTGTAATGAAAGAGAGAATATAAAAAGGTACAGTCTGTACAAGGGCTTCCCTAAACATGCAAACCTCCACGTCCCAGATATATCTTGTGCAATATACTGTAAGATTAAGTTCGGTTGAAAGAAATTTTATCTAAGAGAATCACAAGCTAATAACGCAAGGAAATCAAAGGAGGCCTTTGGGTTTAATGGTCAGATATTTATTATGGCAATTTTGCTCTTTTTTTTTTTTTCTCTCTAATTCTCAGTCTGTGACTTTACTCACTGCATTGAAACAAAAGTTTCACCTTTTTAAAAAAGTTTTTTTTTTAATGATGGTTATGTGTCAGATTAATTAAATCATTAATTAAATCATAAATCTTCACCTGCGGGTGATTTTGTATTCTCCATCCGATCCATAGTAGACGTTTGGTTAATAGGCCATGCACCGTCATTTGCCAAACTGCTGGCAGCAAGAGCAGGAAGCTTAGGTGGCGAATCACTTCTGTATTGTAAATACCCAACCTGCAACTTTGGTGTACAGAACCCTGCCTCAGTTGGAACGAATGACAGAGCAGACATAAAATTGCTTGTATAGGATTATCAGGTTGACTATAGCCATACTTGAAGATGCTTCTGAGTGGTGTCAACTTTACTTGAATGAATTTTTCATCTTGATTGACGCACAGTGGTATAAAGTTCACTTCTAAAGCTAGTGGTTAACTTGTGTAGGAAACTTTAGCAGTTTGACACTAAGGTAATGAACTTCTGTGTGCATTTTCTATGCTTATGTTCTCCTTTTTTTAAAAAAAAAAAAAAAACAACAAACTTTAGTTTCATTCATTTTCATGAAATGTTTGGTATGTCTATAAAAAGAATCCGAGGATGGTTATAAATACTGTAAGTATTGTAATGTAATGCAGGTTATTTGAAAGCTGTTTATTATTATATCATTCCTGATAACGCTGAGATGTGGGTGTTTTTAATAAAATTTATATTTATTTAATGCACTCTAAGTCTGTCTTACAGAACCTTGTTTTTCACTGCCACTTTCATCAGATAACAACAGGAGTGTGCTCAAATGAAAGCTCTGGTGCCAACCACAGCCCAGGAGCCCCACAGGGAGCGACAGCACTCACAGGGCTGGGGAAGCTGCCAGCCTGGAGAGATTAAAACAGCACTGGGGGTAACAAACTGCATACATCAGCAGTTCAGAAATTGAATACATTGACCAATATATCAGGACAAACCCTTTCCTGAGTGCCAAGAGCAGCAAGCTCAAACTGCTCAGCAAAGCAGCTGAGACCACGCTAGTTTAGCCACCTCTATCCTGCAGTGCTGAAAAACTTCAATGAAATGCATCATTAGAGACCCTCAAACAGGAGACCTGGGCACCACGCTTACTCCTAGTCATGCTTTGACTCCTGCCTGCCGGCCTCCCCCTCCTCACCACAGAAGAACGTGGCTCATTCACTGCTGGAATTTCCCTGCTGCTCCAGTCACAGCCACAAACGCACACCTGGCCAAGGGGAGAGGCAGAGCAAGAGAGTGCCAGGGGCTTTGCTGGGTGTGTTGGCAGACTTCTTCCTATCCCCTTGTGCATTCTTCAATTTCAAATTACTCCGAAAAACAGTAGGATGCTCTAGAGGAAAGAATTAAGAAACTACAGAATGATAAAAACACGCATAATCTAAGTCAAACAATCTAGAGAAATAGCAGAAGCAATTAGAAAGAGTATTTCAATTAACAACAAAACCTGCTGCACTTGTGGGCACTAGACAAAAGCATATTTTCTTGTCCCTTACTTTACCTTCAAGGGATATTGTGACAGAAGCCTGAAACATTCTCTTCTGTAGAAAGAGGCAGAAATTGCTCTCTCCATGGCTGCAAAATGTTGCTGTGGCAATCAGCACTTCAATGCTTTTCAAGCTTTTTTTTCTCCCATGATCCCCAACCTGCTGTCAACCCTGCTTTACCCCATCCATCAGTGCCATACATCTCAGGAAAGCCTCCCTGCTATGTGCATTTATATGGCTAAATGTCTTGGGGAACTGGAGATGTAATATTCCAAAAAGCCACGATGTTCACCCCTGGCTCTCATTATATCCCCAGATGGGAACATCACGATGCAGACTAACCCACTGCAGCAGCTCAGTTTCTCTATTCCATGTGCAGATGCACTCTTAATGCACCAGACAGTTGGCTCTGACAAAGGTCCATCACCCTGCTAGCCTTCCCAGGAAGAAGTCCTGCCCTTAATGAACATTCCTACCAGCTGCCTTTTAACATAAGCTGCTCTCAGGGCAATGCATGACAGATCGTGCTTCTGAGGTGCTGCTAACAGAGCAGCCCTCCCTGGTAAGCCATCAGTGTGCTCCCAGCCAAGGCTGAGCCCCTGCAAGGCAGGGACCTTGGTGACTTCCACGCTGTGCGTCAGCCATCACACACCAGACTTAGTGAAGCTTGCTGATAGTCTAGCAGCACCAAGTTTAAAATTGGTAGGTATCACATCTCAGCAGTGACTTAATCGTCTGCTATCTAACTTGCATAGTAACATTTCCTTCCAGAAGAACACGCATCTGTCAAATTCCTGCTATACTCAATTGATATTTAGCTAAGGCAGACATAACTAACAATTTTAAGGTATGCAGCAGCCAACTACTTTGTCTCAGAGGACTGATGGCTTCAGCCCCCTCCTCCAATGAACCAGTGACAACTCTCCCTTCATCACTCAGCTTATGCATTAAGTGGGTTCCTTTAACCTGTAAATGATTCTCTAAGTTACTTAATTAAGGCAAATACTGTACTAGCAACGATCCTTGCAGAGAAGTCAATCGGCTCCATGTTTCACTTGCCTCACCTCTCAGCTGCAAAAGGAATAATTGCTACCTATGAAGTCAGCTCAGAAAGCTCTGCTGATTAAAAAAAAAAAAAATCTGTTTAGAGGGGAACGCAAACTTACACTGAGGTAAGAAAGTGAGAAAGAAGTGGGGAGAGGTCTGTTAAATATCTACTATTCCTTCCTGATCAGAGAAACCTAGGGCGTGAACCTGCATACTCCAGCTCTGCTCCTTTCAGATGTAGGAAGGATGTCTACAGTACCACTCCTTTACCCCCCCTCCACCCCAGAGCGTTTACCCCTTAGGTCAGTGCTTCGAGTGCTTACAACACTGACATTTAGGTCCTCTCTGCCTGAGCTAAATCAGAGCATCACTTTCCAGGATGCAAAAGCCTTACAATGCCTTGGGGAACATGCAGCCACATCATTCCCCTCTTTCCACATTCTAAAATACTTCAAGCCACTGTGTGACGGAGCAGGGTGAGAAAACTTACTGTTCCACTGCATTTTACAGATGGGGTTTAATCCTCAGCAAACAAATACTGCTGTCGGAGGAGGCCATGAGAGGGCTCCATTTTTGCCTTCCAGATCCAGCCAAACTCATCAAGGTGAGCCTAGTTCTCCCACTCCATTTGCTGCATCTAGCATATTAAACACTTCATAGCATGTAGCAGGAGGAAAACTATCACACGGTAAGCACACTTCCTTCTTATGTCGTGGAAGCATTGCATGCACTCATCAGTCACTGCTGAAAACTGAGCCCACTGTCAGGCAGTAACAGCTTGTGATTGTGCTTCAGCTTTCTTTTAGCTTCCACCACATTAGCAAGAGGAACCTCATCAGATTTTCAGGCGTAATCATCACCCTCTTATTTTTCTGCTCCTGTTGTGATTATTTATAGAAATGACAGCACCATTATCTTCCTGTATGTAAGCCTTCATACAGACCACTTTGGTAAAGCGATTTAACTGGAGGGGATGGTTTAAAGTGCAGTCTGCTCTGAAAAGGGACGGGGAAAGTGGTATCCTGGGGCTCCCAGGCTGCATCTCAATTATCGACATAGCTAACACGCCTCATTTAGAAGGAGGCGGCACTTCCCCATCTCTCCCTCTCCAAAAGCAGGCAGCAGTTTTCCTGTGAGCAGCCCATCTCCCCAGCTGCTCAGTTTGAGCTCCATTGACATTTGCACAGATAAAGTCGGTCAGACGTCAGGAATTTGGGCCTAATTAATGGGAACAAATGCTTTGCTATAAACAGAGGAAGACTTGGCGTGGGGGCAGGTGACAGATGTCCAGCAAAGGGAAAACATCTATTAGCTGTTCCATCCACTGCCACCCCCAGCACATTTGTTTTGCATGACAGCTCTTCAGCCCCAGTTTAAAGCACCCAGACTACGTTACATCTCTACCAGAGAACCTCTGCAGCAGGATACTGAAAGGGCCCATATAAGGAATAATTTTAAAGCTTTAATCTTGTCTGCCCTTCAAGAATTTAAGTGTCTTATAATTGGTAACCCTGGAAAATCTCCCCTCTGCACACTGCTCTGCTGTTAGCACTCCCCATACCAGAAGCCTGCCTTTTATCAGAGGGCTGCAGTTTGCAGGCATCTGCCTTCCCAGCTCTTTCTTCAGATGAAAATAACTGCTCTTTCATGCCAAAGCACACAAAGATCTCTGGCATAGGATGCAAAAAAAAAAAAAGCAGCCCATTTCCACACTGACCTATGCTTCCATGGTACCTTCAGGCAAGCTGCACAAGTTCTCCACTTGCACTGTTCCAGGTAAGACAGGAACTGAGGCTGTCACAACACACAGCAGCCCCATTGAAAACACCAACCTTTCTTCTGCTCAGAACCCCAGGAAGAAATACCAGCCAGTCCAACAGCAGCACATCAGGAACTCACCTGCATCAGGACTGTGAACACTATGAGGAGGCGTGCCTTTCCCTCAGGACAACAGAGAGCACATGGAAAATGCTCTTCTGTTGCACATTTATATATAGTAAGGTGCTGCAAAACTACTCACATAACTAAGTACCTATGTAGCTGATGTTTGAGCAGTTGAGAATATTAGAAGCTGTTCTCTTCCTGGAAGAAGTTCACTGCTGACACTGGTGAGTACTCACCAGCTACATATGACTATTAGATTTTCCTGTAGGTAAATCTCCAGAGCATAATATACGGACTTTCACACCAGAAAAACCATTGCACTCTTTCAGAAGTGCTTCTGTGTTATACCCTGTGCTGATAAAAACAAACCAAAGATAAGTGCTATTTGATGCCTGCCCGCTTGCCACTGTAGCAGGGACTAAGCAGTGAGTAGACACTGTCTGAACCAAGGAGGGTCCTGCTGTTAGAAACTTGCCAGACAGCACTCTGGCTTGTTCTGTTAACTCTGGTCAATCAGTTATAGAAAAAGAGAGACATTATATGTTACACATGACCCCCTGCCACAGAGACTGGAAGAATCTTCTGCCCAGCAAACTTGCAAATGCCTTCCAAAAAGACAACCAGGTTCCTTCTGGGGAAGTACAGTCACTGTTTTTAAACTACAGCCAACAGATGTAAGCCTTCAGTACAAGAGGTGGGGCAGAGAGTCTAAGACAGCCCCATGCTGGAGGAATGAGATTGCTCCTGCCACTCAGTTTAAATTACAATAATATATTGGCTGGACCAGAGGGAGAGAACTACGCCTAAGGGAAAGCATGACTTTGTAGTAAGCTTCACTGCCTGTTCTCATTTCTGCTTATGGATGTGATCTTAATATTAAAGAGCACATGAAAGACAGAGCTCAGTGACAGTGCTTGACCCCAGCCCTTCTCTTCATAGACAGGCACCTTCCCCACCAGGCTCTCCCCTCCTCCATCTAAGCTTTAAAAACGGCCAAAGCAGAGATGTGATGCTCATCGGAAGCTCAGTTCTCCTGAACAATGAGCACGTTCTGATCACAACTTGGGCACAGGAACACTCTGTTTTGGGGTCAGGTCACACTTCTTTATGAACCAGGCAGTGGGACTCCCATTCTAAGCAGTCGGGGCAAGAATGAAAGCAAAATTCAGTTGTCTGTAGATGTCACAGAGATGTATCACCTGCAGGGGGAAGTGAACAGGGAACACACAAATAACAGTTACAGACTTGAGCGTCTTACTCTGCTTAGAACCTGCTTGAAGTACCTTGTTTTGTTACTGGGTTTCTAGGTCACAGTTTCCTTGTACCAGTCTGCTCCAAACCAGACAGGAAGGTTACAGCAACAAACACATTAATAATTTAGGGATTCAGATGCTAGAGTAACAGGGCCTGAGGTGTGTATCCTTGAACTGAGAGAGCTCAATTGCCTTTTCTTGCTTATGCGAATGTCCTTCTTCCCTGCTTTACACTTCCAGCCCTTATGAAATAAGCCCTATTAGAACACTTCACTTTTCTGCTTCTTTCCCTTAAAAACAACTCTGTTAGTGAACCTTTCATTTGCCAATTGAATTTATAAAAAATAAAAGAAAAAAGAAATGGAGGGAGAAGAGAAAGAAAAAAGGAAAGAGACAGCTTTCTATAAAACTCTGCAGTTCATCTAGCCCATATCAAAGAAGGTATAGACAAGAATAGCTGCTCAGCATGCGTGGAAAATTGTTTTACTAAATGTAGAAGGAAAAGCATTGATTCAATCACATGGACACGAGAAGTCAAAATTGCACAGTTGCCATTAGTGCTCTTGCTGCTGTGAAGTCTGAAAGGAGTGGAACGGCTGCTTAGAGGACAACAGAAAGGCAATGAAGGAAGCCAAAACTACTCTTCTGAATTTCCTCTCTCTGCTGCTGTAATTGGGCACCCCAAGGTATTCTCTTCTCAGCCGCAATAGCGAGCAGTCAAACCTGTCGCTGCATACACAGTAGGCAGCAAAGAACTGACAACCAGAGCAACTATTCCCATCGATTTTTCATAACACAATCAATAAAATATTTCATTACGACCACACAATCCTATTTGCATCATCAGAAGATAAGAAAGATGCTGTCAGGTCTACAATTTTGTTTTATTTTTGTAATAAAACCTCCAGAGATGTAGATCTGCTGACTGCTTCTTTCCCTCCCCCAATAGAGATCCATACACAATGATTTCTTACTCTATTCCAATCATATCATTTCAGGTATTGGATGGCTAAAACAAAAAAAAAAAAAAACCCCACAGTGGTCCAAAGCTCCTAGGCACTCTCTTATCTGCCAGGGTTGAGGTAGTTTGAAGCAAAGATACTTAAATTCTCTTCCTTTAGTTCACCTCCTTGAGTGTGAAAAGCAAATCCCCACTCTTTCTATTCTGATCCCCTCATCACTAGTGTCTAAAAGAAAAAATGAAATAATGAAGCAATATCTTGAAGCTGATAGAGTATTTGGCCACACATGCTACAATGTTTTGGAGCCTTGCAAGTTTTTCTAAGTGCACAGCTTGAAACCTTTTAAAGCCACCTGATGATTAGAACACAGGCACTCCAGCTTCTTTTAATGTCACCCATTAACCATCCACCATTCAGCTAGCCACTTTGAAAAGCTGGAGTGCACACCAACTGTAGATCAGACTACACAAACACCTATTTCAGTACTTACTAAAACATTTCCTTTTCCACCCCCTCTCCCCAGCAATTTACAAACAGAGCATTTTTACACAGCTTTTGAGTGCTTCCAAAATAGTCTAAGGCACACCACAAAACCTGAAATAGAAATGTTATAGGTACACAGACACAGTTTATGAAATGCACGATTTTTCCTATAAGCAGAGCCTTGCTGACGAGGCCCAGCTCAGAATACAAGAGCTATTTAACAGTGTTGCACTGAACCTCTCACCCTTTCATGATGCCACAGCCTCTCAGATTTCCAGAGGTCCTCCCTCAAAAGCAAGTCAAACTTTTGGAGCACTATGATTACAATGGTCTCTAGCTTGCATCAACCCTACCCATAACCAACATTGCTGTTCTGCAGACTACAGAACAGCCATGAAGGTGTAAGAAATGATGACAGAAGTACTTTCACCTGTTTGTCAGAAGTAATACAGTAATCATGCAATTTTGGCTGAACTCCAGCCTGGCCAAATGCACTTTTTACTCCAAGATGCACACAAGCCATACAAAATGGTGCTTCTTGTTGAGTAACTACTAGCAAGTGAGTAATACATGACCTGGTAAACTCTGAATGTACCATATGGGACAGAGAAAGGATTGGCTGGAAAAAGGAGCAAGCTTTGTGTAATTCAATCTCCTCCTTAAAAGAAAAAAACAAGTTGTGAAAATCAGCATAATACTGGCATAATGCAGAAGGGGGAAGAAGGGGAAGGCCAGAGAGAAGAGGGATTGCAACACTTCCTTGCCGCTGGTAGGATTTTACAGGCAACAGTTGCAACACCGAAGGAAGTCAGGTCAAGACAAAGGGATCACAGTAATCTACCAAGGGCCAGGTTTCCCACTGGTAACAGAGGCCTCCACCTGACAGACTCTGCAAGCAGGGACCTGAACGTAAATCCTACACAGAAAAAGCTACTAACAGAACATGCCCTTGGAACAGAGCATAAGCACGGGTGTCAGATGAACGTACAGCAAGTGGGAAGAAACTGACTGGGGAAGGCCCAAGTGCAGTATTCAGAGCTGGCACCACATTCAGCGGGACTACAAGAAGGTCAATAGTGACGATAATCCTCAAGCTGCTTCCTGCAGTACCCACTTTCCTGCAGGCTGTTATGTCTGTTTAGGATGCCCACACTCTCATGCAGCAATAACAAGACCTCCTCCTTCCTCCACAATCTCAGCACTTTAAATCTGACCACCAGCTGCACCTGACTGCAGCTTTCCAGTAGCCATCATACCTTCTCAGAGGCCTCCACTCTTCTAACAGGCTCACCACTCTAACTGCCTGAAACACGTAAAGAAGTTAACAGAAATGCTTTTATCATAAAATGGCTGGGAATAGAAACGGCCCTTCTGTCCATCTCGTGAAGAGAAGCATAAAAAGAGAAACACTGAGAACCTTCACTTGTGCTGCTTGCAAAAGCAAGTACACACATCAGCCACACCAGCACCAAGTGCTCTCACAGGATAGCCACACCCAAACTGCAGGGTTTTCCACTTGATTTTAAGGCACCTTGGAAATTACAAAATAAGAAAGGGGTTGGAAATGACTAATTCCCTCAGGCTGAAAGATGGCACAATGACTGGATCACTAATAAAAACAAATTACAGCTGGGAAGTCTAAGGAAAGAAAGAGGGGCAACACTTTAAGGTAACAAGCAAACAGGAGATGAGGAAAGCCCAGGAGCAAATGCCAGTACACAGAAGTCACTCTCACTCCTTTTCACTATCTTTCTCAGTAAGACAGGTACAGCTGCGTAACCAAAACATGTTGTCAAATGGCCTGACTTACTCTGGATACAGTCAGCACGCAAGTTTATCTATTTGGTTAGTAAAGAGTAAGCTGTTTAACTAGTCTATGATCATCTAGTTCCTCCATCTGTCCTGTGCCAGCCTTTTCCGTAACAGGTTTGTCCCCACTGAGGTGCAGAGCTAGGCAACCACAGAAAATTACCACTCCTGAGCTTCACTCAGCACAGCTTTGGAGCTGTACTTGGAACTATTACAATTCTAACATGGTTTGCTGCTTATCAGCTATAGGAGAAGTTTCACACTGCAAAGTAAACACTTGCAAGCTCTATAGGAAAAAAGAAAAAGCCACAATTTCTTGCTTTGATGCACAAAAAGCTTTAGCAACGTGAGTAAACAGAGAGGAATGTCAGTAATAGCTCATTAATAAACCAATTCACACTTCCTAGCTGGAACTCAGCCACTTAAAATTAGTAAAATTTAGTTGAAATCTAAAACGTTTCCAGATACAGGCAGTTTCTCCTTTGCTTAAAGCCTCAGATTTCTATGGTAACCCAGGAAAAAACAGTCTTGTTCTTCTCAACAAGAAGTTTTACCTTCTTGCTAGGGCCCCAAGCCACTAACCTAGTTTAGACATCCAGCTGCCCCCCATGCTCAACTGCATATCTGCTTCCAAAATGTGTTAATTATTACACTAACACAACAGTCCTATCAATGGTACATTACAAATCCAGACAATCTGCGAGCTGTGAGAGCATGTACTTGCAGCCTGAGAACTGCACAACACAGGAACAGGCACCACACATCAAGACAGTTGTTTCCACTAACACCACACAGGTCCTTTACTTTCTCATGGCAAGTCTCAAGAACCCTATTTGCAGCCTTACTTTCATTCTCCTGCCACATAAAAACATAACACGCCCCATATCACATCTAATCTATGGCTCTTTTTATGGAACACCTTCAGGCTGGGAGCCAGGGACGTGAGATTAAAGACACCTTCCTCTCTCTCAGGTTATTTTATCACAGGCAGAGCACTCAAACAGCACGCACATTTACACCACAGGATGCAGCAGCACAACCCAGGGTGCTTCTTCCATTTTTAACTGGATTACTTTCATTTAAACATTTATTTTTAAGTATTACCATGAAAACAAACAAACAAAATGAAAATCCCACTGTCCCCTGAGTTTAACAAGATACTCTATTATATCAAGCATTCACTCATACAAGTTTCAATGGTTTCTTTCCTGGTAGGGCTGACACTAACTAACAGCAAGCAACTCAGCTTAGAGGGGGTTGGCACCCCTCTCGTGTTAGGCAGCACCTAACATGACCACCAGGCAGGACACGGCACTGCATTAATACAACCATTGCACTAATACAACCACTGCACTAACCCAAAGTCCAGGGGCAAGCAGGGAGCTCAAAAGACACAAGGGTGGATATGCAACACAGCCTGGGATTCGTGGCAGAGCTCCTAAGCTTGCCCTGGACATTCAGGGGTTTATGAAGCAGCAGCACTGCTTTGCGCACAGCCTCTGGCTAAAAACTAGCACTCATATCCCTACTCTCAGAGCAGGAATCATCACCTTCAGATCAAACAATTAGGCATTTATTTGAAAAATTATACAGGTGGTAAATCGAGCCTCAAACCTCATTCTGGAAGGGAGCATGAAACACTCAAGCCTCTCACTCCATTTCAGATATGGATACCAAAACTGCAACTCTCAAGGCTGCAAGATTAATACAAAGAGATGAACGAAGACTACTGCCACTGAACAAGAAACTGATTCTATCTTGCTGGAAAACTCCTTTGAAGGGCATAGAGATGGGGAATCCAAACCCTGAGCCCAAGGAAGAACTCAGTTTCTGTATCATCACCATTACCTAATATCACAACCACCTTCCTCTCACGAAGCTTTGCCTTTCGTTTCTGCTGGGCACTGTTTAGGTACAGTAGTCACTTTATGAAGGGAATTACAATTTGATAGTACCACAGCAGCCACCTTTGAGATGGCCATAGCGAACTACAGTCCTGTTAAATTCTACCTGATCAGTCATGCTAGCAGATAAACCAGTACATACTCTAAGCAGCAAACACAACAGGGGTGGAGGGAGAGGGAGAAAAAGGCAACAGTAAGAGAGCTGTTAGTTTCCTCAAGCGTACACTTAAACTCCTGCACTTCCGAGATTTCTTCTTAATGCCTTCCAGATTTGTTGGTAGTTCAGCCATCCCCTTCTTAAAGGGAGCCCTACCTTTACCTCAGCTGATTTGAGATCATTACAAACTCAGCAACATATTCCAAATTACTGAAGCTTCATAAAAAAACAAAAGCACAAAACCAAACTCACCTCATTAACTCCTATTTCCCTGAAGTCTGCTAAGGTCTACCTTCAAAAGAGCCCTCCTTTCCTTTGCCTTTGTTTTATAACCTATCATCAGAGACAGCTGGCCTCTGCAGCCCAGCCAGGGCACTCTGGGAAGAGAAAACCCTACACCTGTGGAAAGCTGCGCCCACCCTAATAGGAATTAGTGCCAGTCCCACCCACCCTGCTCAGCTGTGTGTACCCTCTCAGCCAGCGTAACACATCACTACCAAGCGCAGTAGTGTAGTACTGCACCACCACATCAAAGCCTGAGTGGTGTCATTTGGATGATTTCTACCTACAAACTGAAATACTGTGCCCTTAAAAAATTCTGTCTTGTAGGCATGCCAATTTACCTTTAAAAAGTGGAAATGACAGAACCTGCTTTCGCATTCCTACTGGTTAATTGGATATAACTGGGTGGGGAAGAAGGGAACCCTTCCCACTGGCTTGGTTGCTTTCTTTGTAATGCAGTAATTTAAATTTTCTCTGATACCGCAGAACCCAACCATCCCTTGATTAATAGCAAACTCCCATTTCTACAGTCCAGGCTGTTTCTGTAACTCCACAGCAGGCTGTCTGAGATTTCTGTTTTGGGCATAGAAGCATAATTAGGCTAATTATGAGAGAGAAAAGATAACAGATACAGAAGTTCTTTTCCCTAATCAGCTCTAGGTCAAAGCTCTACCTGTAGCTAACAAGAAAATAATCTATTAATGAACCCACAACATGAAGCAGCATAGCCACAGCAGTGCAAGTGTGGAAAGCCATAATTTGCAGCAAATGCAGTTTTGCTTTTTAGGGAGGGGGGAAAGAAACCCTTGCACAGATGGAATTGATGACTGACAGTTGTGCTGATTGCAGCCTGCAGTGCAGGTGGGACACGGGGTTATGTTAGCTCCTTTAATTCTGTCCATTTTAGCTGTCAAAACTATATACACATTGGGGGTAGGAGGGAAGCTAATGCATATTTGATATGCACACCGCTGCAGGGAAGGTTTGGGAAGTAAGTAACATCAAATGTACTTTTTCCCTGCAAAGGAATACACTACTCCTGAGAACTGTGGTGCTAATACACCCTAAGGAACAAACTATTAATCCGTGCACCCAGGTTTTCTGCACAGCAGGACTGCACAGAAACACTTACCAGTTTTAGCCTCTACATTTTGCAGCAGAAGCAACAGCTGTGTATTAAGCAAGAAGGTTCCCCGTGCAAAGTACAGGAAAGGGCTTGATGCTTCAGAGAGAAATCCATGTAAAACAGCTTCATGCACGATGAGCTGCCCTGCCTTCCACTTTGCTCTGATGAAGGCAGCATCTTTACTACACAGCATGGTCAGAGGAAGCAACAGTTTCCTTGCCCTTCCTCAGCGGTTAGAGCACTCATTCAGGATGTGGGAATTAGACATAGCTCCCTGTCTACTTGCTGGGACCCACATCCATTTGTTCTGCTTCACAAGGGCTGAAATTCCATGGAAACAGGAGGCCTGAAACTCTAACATAGGTCAAATGTACCAGTGTGCTAAAAGACAGCTTAGAAAACTCAAGGGCAGCAGGGAGAGCAGCCTATGATTCAGGTGAATAGAATATGCCATGCCACTTCAGCCTGAAAAGCATATTCTGAGAATATGCTTGTCCTGCCAATAGGTATTTCCTCCTTTTGGAAACCAAATGAGCAATATCCATGCTATGCTTGCTGTCCTGTTACTCCTGTTACTTACTAAAATTTCTCAACAAAAATTAGCAGGCATTCAGAGTTCAAGCCTATTTTTAGTTGCCCATTTCCTCCCACTTTGTTGATTTGCTCACATATGTGAGAGCACACAATTTTGAGTGTTTTACTTTCCATCCTCCCTGGGATAGCATTCCATATTTTATGGCTGAGCAGCAACCCAGGATCATAGCCTAAGAAATGGTGATGCTATAAAGGTTCTTCAGTTACTGCCATCGTTTTTAAAGACTTCATTTCCAAATGTAATGGGGAACGGCTATCCAAACAAAGCTCCTATCTTATATTAAGAAAAGTCTGACAACCTCACGTCAAAGACAGAGGTCATAGCTGTTTTGTTCATGATCACATTTAAGAGTTCAGGGTCAAATAACGAAAGCATTCAATGCAATGAAAGTATAAAATTCAGCTGTGGGGAGAGGGAGAACTAGCTTACACTCTAAACAGGATAAACCAGCTCACACAGGTTTACAGGAAACACCCTAAATAACAATGCCAACATTGTGTGGCAAAGCACTGAACCAGCAGAGCATGAGATCAAATTGCTGCTGGATAATCAACAAGCCCCTGAGACTGACAGTAGTTATCTTCAGAGAACTGGTTCCCTACTAACTCTTTAAGGTGCCTCACACCCTTATGCCACAGTTTTCTTTATAAAAACGTTCACTGCTGAAAGGATGGTTGAGGGGAGGGACAAGCACAACAGAAAATGTAATCTCTTTTTAAACTGCATCTTTTTTTGGCTATGGCTTTCTCACTACTCTCCATGTATACAAGCCAGTGCAAAGCACTACTCTCCTGCCAACTCCCTTCCTTTTGACTGATGTCTCCACTTCTGACATCATCTTCCAGATGCCCATCCCATGCAGCCAGCCAGCTGAAATGGCTTTAGCTGCTGTACATGTCAGAGTATACACATCACCTTGAAATTACTGTTGCTACACACAGAATTTGAATACAGTTGCAGTGCATAGGCTTTCTGGTCTAACTAGATCTGGCAATTCCACCTCAAAATGTTTCTATTCTTTTATTTCTGTAATGCAACAACAATTCAATCACAGTTCTGATCTCAAATGATTCTCAAAATGACATAGTAAAAATCCATTTTTATTTATCATAGCAATTACAGATCACAGCTTCCTGCTTCTTAGCTTTTGGGGTAGTTTGAAAGACACCAAAAACTTGGACTCTATCAGAGTTAAGGTTCTGTTGTTATGTGAAAGCAGAAAGAAAAAAAAAGGGAAAGTAACTGTTAACCTTAAAAATCTGAACATGAAAGTTCACTGTTCTTTTTCAAGCAACGCATGTTATTTCCTGCCTTTTTATTTGCGATTGAATTTGTTCTTGTGTTGATAATGTAGGAGTCAGAAGGCAATCTGCATGCTTTCAACTATGCTGACCACACAAAGCAGATTTTAATCTAAACAATAAGCATATTCAAGCCAGAAATAGATCTGTTAGTCTCCCAGTAAAGAAAGCCTTCAGGATATTCTCAGAGCAAGATTTTACAGGATTGGTTCCACTGATAACAAAAACAGCTCTGTTATTGATTATGACAAAAAACACCAAACCAACCAAACAAAAAAACCTAGCAATTACAACCATGATATGTGTAGAAGTCCTAACATCTACGTAGGCCACCAGTTACTGGGGCTTTGCACAGTTAAGCAGAGGACCCAAAATGTGTCTCTGCATTACCCCTTGTCA